>NC_053028.1:93690598-93962295 GCF_003073215.2 Triticum urartu | reverse complement strand
ATGTATATAGGCATCACGTCCGTGACAAGTAGACCGAAACGATTCTGCATCTACTACTATTACTCCACTCATCGACCGCTATCTAGCATGCATCTAGAGTATTAAGTTAAAAACAGAGTAACGCCTTAAGCAACATGACATGATGTAGAGAGATAAATTCATGCAATATGAAATAAACCCCATCTTGTTATCCTCGATGGCAACGATGCAATACGTGCCTTGCTGCCCCTTCTGTCACTGGGAAAGGACACCGCAAGATCGAACCCAAAGCTAAGCACTTCTCCCATGGCAAGAACTACCAATCTAGTTGGCCAAAGCAAACGGATAATTCGAAGAGACTTGCAAAGATAACCAATCATAGATAAAAGAATTCAGAGAAGATTCAAATATTATTCATAGATAGACTTGATCATAAACCCACAATTCATCGATCTCAACAAACACACCGCAAAAAGAAGATTACATCGAATAGATCTCCACAAGAGAGGGGGAGAACTTTGTATTGAGATTCAAAGAGAGAGAAGAAGCCATCTAGCTACTAACTATGGACCCGAAGGTCTGAGGTAAACTACTCACACTTCATCGGAGGGGCTAGGATGATGTAGAAGCCCTCCGTGATGACGGCCCTCTTCCGGCGGAGCTCCGGAACAGGCCCCAAGATGGGATCTCGTGGATACAGAAAGTTGCGGCGGTGGAATTAGGTTTTTGGCTCCTCTTCTGATCGTTTGGGGGTACGTAGGTATATATAGGAGGAAGGAGTACGTCGGTGGAGCACCGAGAGGCCCACGAGGCAGGGGGGCGCGCCCTAGGGGAGGGGGTGCGCCCCCCACCCTCGTGACCTCCTCTTTGATCCCTTGCAGTAGGGTCCAAGTCTCCTGGATCACGTTCGGTGAGAAAATCACGTTCCCGAAGATTTTATTCCGTTTGTACTCCATTTGATATTCTGTTTCTCCGAAACACTGAAATAGGCAAAAAAACAGCAATTCTTGGCTGGGCCTCCGGTTAATAGGTTAGTCCCAAAAATAATATAAAAGTGGAAAATAAAGCCCAATATAGTGCAAAACAGTAGATAATATAGCATGGAGCAATCAAAAATTATAGATACGTTGGAGACGTATCAGCGGCGACGGGGCAGAGGAGAAAGAAGCAGAGGGAGAGATGAGAAACTGACAAATTTTTTGAAGTGTTTTCTTATATAGAACAACCTTTAGTACCGGTTGAAGCCACCAACCGATACTAAAGTTCTGTTTTGGCCAGGCCAAGCGGCAGGAACGGCACCCCTTTAGTACCGGGTGGTGGCTCCAACCGGTAGTAAAGACCCCCCCTTTAGTACCGGTTTGAGCCACCACCCGGTACTAATGGGGGTGCGCTGGCGCAGGTGCGCTGCGTCATGTTTAGTCCCACCTCGCTAGCCGAGGGGCGTCCGCACTGATTTATAAGCCCCAGTGCGGTAGCTCTCTCGAGCTCCTCTCCAAAGCAGGCCTACTGGGCCTAAATGTTCTGTGCTGCCCTGTGGGCCTACTAGGCCTTTGCGGGCCTGCATCCTGTCCCAACAACAGGTTGGGTTTCTAGTCGTATGCAGGCCGATGTGGTGCAGTAGGCGGGCTTTTTTTGCTTTATTTTTTTTCTTTATTTATTTTTGTTTTATTTATTTTTGAGTTGTTTTTTGCTGTATTTAGAGTTTCTTTGTGAATATTTTTGCTTTAGGTACAAAAAATTACAAACTTTCTGTTAGTGCCGGTAGTTTACAAATTTGAATAGTTTAAATTTTGAATTATTTGAAATTTGTGTGAATCACTAGTTTGTGAATAACTTAACTTTGAAAATAGATTTTTCAGTGATTCTTTTTTTATGTTTAATATTAGTGTGTTTTATCATTATATTCAATTTGGTAATGCTTAGGTTATTTAAAAAATGAAATGCCTTTGTAACGGATGAGTTTTCGTCCGAAACCCTGATACTTCGAAAGAGATTGTCCATTTTGTACACGAAGTGCATCCAGTTTTTGCGGTAACCCTCTCTACTTTTTTGCACATGCTATGTGGGTGAAATTATGATACCATGCCAATTTTCAACCTTTTCTGAGTTCATTTGAAATGCTTTTCAATTTCAGGGTCATTTAGCTGAAAAATCAGTAAATGCATGAAAGATTTTGTTTGCACATAAAATTTCTTCGCGTTTCAAATGCCAAAACACATAACTACCCTAACTATTACAGACATTCCCTCCTGGGTGTGAAACACAGAAGAAAGTGATGATAGTGAAGCCGATCACATCCCAGATCTTTGGGTGTGAAACTTTTTCTTCGCGTGTGTCCCTTTGCGCCGTAGCCATGGAAAATCTTCATCATTTAACTGGATGCTCGGGTCAATATTCACTGTGAATGGAGTAATTTCATCAAAAATTTCATAATCTTCTGACATGTCTATCTTGTCATCCACTCCCACGATGTTTCTCTTCCCAGAAAGAACTATGTGGCGCTTTGACTCATCGTATGATGCATTCGCTTTCTTATCTTTTATTTTTCTAGGCTTGGTAGACATATCCTTCACATAGAAAACCTGTGCCACATCATTAGCTAGGACTAATGGTTCGTCTGCATACACAAGATTGTTGAGATCCACTGTTGTCATTCCATACTGCCGGTCTTCCGTTACCCCGCCTCGTGTCATATTGACCCATTTGCACCGAAACAAAGGGACCTTCAAACCACGTCCATAGTCAAGTTTCCATATCTCCTCTATGTAACCATAATATGTTTCCTTTCCCGTCTTGGTTGTTGCATCAAAGCGGACACCACTGTTTTGGTTGGTGCTCTTCTTATCTTGGGCAATCGTGTAAAATGTATTACCATTTATCTCATACCCTTCGAAAGTCATTATATTCGAAGATGGTAACTGGGACAGCGAGTACAGGTCATCTTCAATAGAGGCGTCATGCATGGTATGTGTCTGCAACCAGCCGGTGAAACTCCTGGTTTGTTCACATGTAATCCAGTCATCAGACCGCTCCGGGTGTTTGGAGCATAGAAAATTCTTGTGTTCGTCCATATATGGAGCCACCAAGGTGGAATTCTGTAGAAGTGTGTAGTGTGCTTCAGTTAGAGAATGTCCGTCCATACATATTATTTGATCCCCTCCTAGCGTGCCTTTTCCATCCAGTATGCCCTTATGCCGCGATTCAGGAACACCAATCGGCTTAAGGTTAGGAATAAAGTCAATACAAAAATCAATGACCTCCTCATTTTCATGGCCCTTGGAGATGCTTCCTTCTGTCCTAGCATGGTTATGAACATATTTCTTTAAGACTCCCATGAACCTCTCAAAGGGGAACATATTGTGTAGAAATACAGGACCCAAAACGTTAATCTCTTCGCATAGATGAACTAGGACGTGCGTCATGATGTTGAAGAAGGATGGTGGGAACACCAACTCGAAACTCACAAGACATTGCACCAAATCATCCTCTAACCTTGGTATGATTTCTGGATCGATTACCTTCTGAGAGATTGCATTGAGGAATGCACATAGCTTCACAATGGCTAATCGAACGTTTTCCGGTAGAAGCCCCCTCAATGCAACCGGAAGCAGTTGCGTCATCATCACGTGGCAGTCATGATACTTTAGGTTCTGGAACTTTTTCTCTGCCATGTTTATTATTCCCTTTATATTCGACGAGAAGCCAGACGGTACCTTAATACTGAGCAGGCATTCAAAAAAGATTTCCTTCTCTTCTTTGGTAAGAGCGTAGCTGGCATGACCCTGATGTATGCCGTATTTTCCGTGCATATGTTGCTGGTCCTCCCGTGCCTCAGGTGTATCTTTTGTCTTTCCATACACGCCCAAGAAGCAAAGCAGGGTCACGCAAAGATTCTTCGTCACGTGAATCACGTCGATTGCGGAGCGGACCTCTAGGTCTTTCCAATAGGGCAGGTCCCAAAATATAGATTTCTTCTTCCACATGGGTGCGTGTCCGTCAGCGTCATTCGGAACAGGTTGTCCGCTAGGACCCTTTCCAAAGACTACCTTTAAATCCTTGACCATATCATGTACATCAGCACCAGTACGGTGGCGAGGCTTCGTCCGGTGATCCGCCTCACCTTTGAAATGCTTGCCTTTCTTTCTTACGGCATGCCTGCTCGGAAGAAATCGACGATGTCCCAGGTACACATTCTTCTTACAATTAGCCAAATATATACTGTCGGTATTGTCCAAACAATGCGTGCATGCACAGTATCCCTTGTTTGTCTATCCTGAAAGGTTACTGAGAGCAGGCCAATCATTGATGGTCATGAACAACAACGCCTTTAGGTCAAATTCTCCCCCATGTGCTCATCCCACGCACGTACACCTGTTCCATTCCACAACTGTAAGAGTTCTTCAACTAATGGCCTTAGGTACACATCAATGTCGTTGCCGGGTTGCTTAGGGCCTTGGATGAGCACTGGCATCATAATGAACTTCCACTTCATGCACAACCAAGGAAGAAGGTTATACAAACATAGAGTCACAGGCCAGGTGCTATGGTTGCTGCTCTGCTCCCCAAAAGGATTAATGCCATCTAAGCTTAGACCAAACCATACGTTCCTTGCGTCATCTGCAAACTCCTTCCTGTACTTTCTCTCGATTTTTCTCCACTGCGACCCGTCAGCGGGTACTCTCAACTTTCTGTTTTCTTACGGTATTCTCTGTGCCATCGCATCCCCTTGGCATGCTCTTTGTTTTGGAACAAACATTTCAACCATGGTATTATAGGAGCATACCACATCACCCTGGCAGGAATCTTCTTCCTGGGGCGCTCGCCCTCGACATCACCAGGGTCATCGCGGCTGATCTTATAGCGCAATGCACCGCATACCGAGAAAGCATTCAAATCCTCGTACTCACCGCGGTAGAGGATGCAATCATTAGGGCATGCATGTACTTTTACACCTCTAACCCTAGAGGGCAGACAGCCTTCTTTGCTTCGTACGTACTCTCGGGCAATTCGTTGTCCTTTGGAAGCATATTCTTTATCATTACCAGCAACTTTCCAAATCCCTTGTCAGATACACCATTCTCTGCCTTCCATTGCAACAATTCCAGTGTGGTGCCCAGCTTTTTCTTGTCACCTACGCAATTTGGGTATAAATTTTTTTTGTGATCCTCTAACATGCGCTGCAACTTCTTCTTCTCCAAATCACTTGCGCAGTTTCTCTTTGCATCGGCAATGGCCCGACCTAGATCATCAACGGGCTCATCCGATGCCTCTTCTTCAGCTTCTTCCCGCATTGCCGGCTCAGATTCTTCCCGCATCACCGGCTCAGCTTCTTCCCTCATTGTTGTATCATCGTATTCAGGGAACCCATGGCCATGTGTCGTCGTCCTCTTCTTCTTCATTGTCTTCCATCATAACCCCTCTTTCTCCATGCTTGGTCCAAACATTATAGTGGGGCATGAAACCGGACTCAAACACGTGGACGTGAATGGCTCTTGATGTAGAGTAATTGTGACCATTCTTACAGCCAGCACATGGAAAAGGCATAAAACCATCCGCCCGCTTGTTTGCCCCAGCCGCAAGCAAAAAAGTATGCACGCCATTAATGAACTCAGGAGAGCATCGGTCATCGTACATCCATTGCCAACTCATCTTCAATACACAGCATCGAAAACACCAAATTAATACAATACATAAAGTTCATACAACACTTAAATGCAACAAACAAATAACTCTCTAGCTAAAGAATTTAAATGCAACAACAAATGCGATCAAGATCGCAACTAAGGTAACAATTGATCCAGCAGCATAATGATACCAAGCCTCACTATGAATGGCATATTTTCTAATCTTTCTAATCTTCAAGCGTGTTTTCTCCATCTTAATCTTGTGATCATCGACGACATCGGCAACATGCAACTCCAATTCCATCTTCTCCCCCTCAATTCTTTTCAATTTTTCCTTCAAATCCTCGTTTTCTCTTTCAACTAAATTTAACCTCTCGACAATAGGGTCGATTGGAATTTCTCGTTCAACTACCTCCTACATACAAATATCTATGTCAACTTGATGGGCATAATTTGTCATAAACACGAAATGCAACAAATAGTTTTAAAAGAGAATATACCACATCCGAATCATAACCCGGACACTACTAGGAAAAGGGCTATAGATGAAATTGACACTAATGGCGCACCAGACATGTGGTGCGCCACTACTATATACTAATGGCGCACCATGTGTTGGTGCGCCATTAGTGTCCAAATACTAATGGCGCACCGTGGATGTGGTGCGCCATTACTAGATTACTAGTTTAACTAGTAATGGCACACCACACACACGGTGCGCCATTAGTAAAAAAATTTCAATTTTTTTTATTTTTTTTCAAAACTAGTAATGGCGCACCAAGGGATAGTGCGCCATTACTAGTCAAACTAGTAATGGTGCACCACATCCACGGTGCGCTACTAGTAAATTTTTTCCAAATTTTTTTTCAAATTGTTTTTATATTTTTTAAAAATAATAATGGTGCATCGTGGGAGTGGTGCGCCATTATTAGTTCAACTAGTAATGACGCCATTACTAACTTGGCCTAATATTCCCTCGCATGCACCCCCCTCCCCCGGTGGACCGCCTTTTCAGTTTTTTAAAAAATAAAATAAAATGATTAAAGTGTCAAAAAAATAAAAGAAAATAATTTTCCCATGTGATATGTGGTCTAGTTGTTGGGAAATTTACAAATATGAATTTCAACTTTATTTGCAAAATCTCTCTGGAATTTGTAAAATGGACATAACTTTTGCATACGAACTCGGATTAAAAAGTTTTCTATATGAAAAATCATTTACTAGAAAAGTTACATCCGAATTTAACGGGGGGGGACCCCGTTAAACATTTTCAAAATCCTCAAAAACCTAACAGAAAAAAAAATTACAAGGCTTTTAAGATCTGGAGGCAAAAAAATTTAAACTTACTAGTGGCGCACCGTATGCTAGGTGCGCCACTAGTAACAGAAAAAAAGTTAGTTTTGATTTTTTTCGGGATTTTTTTTTCAAAATATGATACGTAATATGAACGGAAGTTTGAAATATTTTTTCAAAATTTCATCACACTCATGAACATGAACAAAGTCCTAAACATCAACAAGGTTTAATATGATTGATATGCTAGATATATCAACAAGTGTCTGTGAAGTGAGTTGGTGCTGGGGTTGGATAGAACTCTGAAGTTAAGCGTGCTTGGGTTGGAGTAGTGTGAGGATGAATGACCTTTCGGGAAGTTTGACCACAGAGTGCGATTTGACTTGAGATTAAGCATATTGACCCGAGATTAAGCCATAGTGACCCGAGATTAAGAAAAAAACTAAAAAAAAATAAAAAAATTGAAAAAAAATTAAAAATACATTATTACTAATGGTGCACTACTATATGGTGCGCCATTAGGGTATCTCCAGCCGTTGGCCCCCCAGGAGGGGCAAAAAATCGTCCCCTGGGGGCGCACCGGCGCTAAACCGCGCACTGGGGGCGTGATGCCCCCCAGTCGCGCCCCCCCACGGGTTTTTAAAATGTTCAAATTCGGCGCAAACACAACGCAAACACGGGCGAGTTCGTTCAAATTTAAACATATTTTACAAAAGGAGAAAAAAACTACCACGGGCTACCCCCGTCGTCTCCCTCGTCGCCCGCCTCGCCGCCCGCCCACGCGGTTCTACATGCCGAGGAGGCTGTAGAACCGCGTGTAGTCACCGCCGCCGTCGTCGTCGTCGCCCCCGCCTACGCCTCCGCCGTCCCTGCTGCATCCCTTCCCCGGTTGGCGCGGCGGGTTGGACGGTCCGGGGGCGTCGTCGTCGTCGCTATCGAGGACGACGACACCGTCCTCATCCTCGCGCCCGCGTTTGCGGGCGGCGATCTCCTCCAGGGCCCGGCGCTGCCGGACCATCTCCTCGCGCACGTAGTCGTCGCGCGACCACCGCATGGCGTCCTCGTCGGAGAAGCCGCGCCGGGCTATCTCCTCGTACTCCGGGGGGAGGCTGGACTCCACCTTGGGCTCGATGAGGGCGCTGGAGCTGCGGGTACGCGCGCTGACAGGCGTGTCCTGGGGCTCCGGCTTGACGGGGCGGAGGTGGAGGCAGGGAGAGCCGCTGGACGAGGAGGAGGACACCCCGGTCTCCATGCGCCTCGGCGTCCAGGAGCTTCCCCGGCGGCGTGAGAAGGACGGGGGAGTGGGGTACTCGAGGCGCGGCGTGTTTCCGCCCTCAATGTACTCGAGGACAGACTCCAACGTGCGCCCGGGCACGCCCCACCACCGACGCCGGCCGGCGGCGTTGAACCTGCCGGAGGGCACGACGCCGTTGGTGGACTCGAGCTGCTCGTCGTGCCGGCAGCGGAAGTACGGCTCCCAGATTGGGCTGTCGGGGACGTACCGGGGCCCCTCCCTCGCCGCACGCGGCAGGGACGAGCGGATGCGTGCGATCTCCGCATGCCGCGCCGCGCCGGTGGGTACCGGGGGCACCGGCACGCCACCGGCGCTGATCCTCCACGCCCCGGGCACCCGCATGTCCGGCGGGGCCGGGTACTCGGCCTCGAAAAGGAGGCGAGCCTTGTCCTCGTGCAGATGACGGCGACCGAATCCGTTCGCCGCCGCGCCGTCGCCTGGGAAACGCTCGGCCATGCTTTCTCAACTGGTGACGGCGAGAGGAGGAAAGGGGGAGAAATGAGCGCGTCGTCGGTGGATGATCGGGGTGAGTCTCTCTGGCGCGCTTGCAGTCGGCTTTTATAGGCGGAGACGCCGCGTGGTAGGCTTGGCCGGCGCGTTACGCGTGGCGTGATTGCGTGGCGGCCGAGGGATGCGCCGCCCAGCCTTCACTGCGCCGCCCGTGAGGCATCAATGGAGGCTGACCGGCGCGGCAGCGCGTGGCAGCTTTGGCATTGATTCGCCACGGGAAACGAGGCGATGAGGACGACGAAAGGGCGAGAAGAGAGTAGAGTCGCTGACGCGGCGGGCCCGCGGCTCTTCGCGCCAAAAACGATTCGCCCGGCGCCCCCGAGCGACCCCCAGCGCGCCGGGTTCGGGTTGGGTCCGCCAGCGCCAATTTCGGCCCGAGCCGACGAAAACTGGGCTCTTGGGGGCGCGACTGGGCCGATTTTTTGGCGCCGGCGGACGAAAAGACGCCTGGGGGGCCTTCTTGGGGGCGCGGCTGGAGATGCCCTTACTAAGTCAGATAGTAATGGCGCACCTCTAGACATACTAATGGCGCACCAGTGGTCAAAACTCTGATAAGACAACACCAGCCAAACACATGTAAAACTGATAAAAACATTGTTCTTAAAAAACTGTGGTATTCCTTGCCCACCCAAGAGAATACTCTGGTTTTCAATTACCATGGTTTAAAAAATACTTTGCTGCCAAACTAGGCCTAAGTGTTATTTTTGACCTCAAATTGCATATAAATCAAATACTAGCACATATATATAATTCCTCCCAAATTACTAAACTCAAAAATCAATCGCTATATAAAGCATTGCACGAACTAATCTAGCAATGAGAGATGAAAGGACAAAGTTGCTAACCTTTATGATCATTTGAATGGATATGGGCCTTCAAATCTTGACAAATTTTGGGAAAAATGTGTGATGAGCTTGAGAGGAAGAGAGAAAGAATAGAGAGGAGAGGGGAAAGGGGAAGAACAGAGCGAGCTCGGGTGGACGAAGGGTGTATGTAGGACGACCTTTAGTACCGATTCGTGATACGACCCGGTACTAAAGGTGCTGGAGGGGCCCCGGACTGACAACATCCTACCACCACTCACTTTAGTACCGGTTCGTGGCACGAACCGGTGCTAAAGGTTCACCACGAACCGATACTAATGATGTCCGCCCGCCTAGCTATTGGAACCGACACTAATGGACACATTAGTGCCGGCTCAAATTCAAACCGGCACTAATGTACTTCACATTTGACCCTTTTTCTACTAGTGATATGCAATATTTTCCATTGACATGGGGTCACTGATATGTGGGCCAAGTTGCTAGCGGCCGTAGCTTGTCATGCATGCTCCTCCCCTGGCTACTACTGGCATTTGCTATCGTAGGAGCAGACAAGGCAGCTGATTGAGATCTGCTAGAGGTTGGCATAATACAACTTCACAGCCTCACTGGTCGATCGAACCGAATTTAAGTTAGATCGCGTAAGCTAATGCTCCGACTATACTATCACGACCCAATAAGTCCACGATAACAAGACAAGGCCATGCATTCATGTGCATGCACTTGACATCAGGCACTGCGGTTGCATCTTCAATTTGCAACAGGTTATAAAGAAATAATAGACCTGTCCTTTTGTCCTACTCCATATGCAGCATGCCCTTGTATTGTGTATCTACGTGCGTGCAACGGCAAGTGGGTAGTGCTTCGGTTCGAGGTCGAGGTCCAGGCGAGCAGCTGCGCGCTTGCTTTAAGAAACTCCCAGGTCAAACGATGCATGGATGGATCCAACATCATACCCATAAGCTTAGCCCTAAGTTTAAGGCAACTACTGGTAGATGCAGTGCACTTCAATACCGCGGCCGCTAGCAACTGGTATCTGGTATTTTGATTAAGATGTGGGAGTAATCTGCTGGGTTTCCAGATTGGAGCCGGCGATTGGAGGACCCTCGAGACGGCGACGACATAATTTTCGTATGGTATATATATACCCCACCCCATGGTTGACGACGAGTAGACACTTCCACCTCCCCAAATCTAGCTAGCCGTGATATATTGTCGCCGCCGCTGCCCGTGTCGCCATGAATTGCAGGGTAGTCGCATGGCTGCTCGTAGCCGGGCTCGTGCTGCGTTCTTGCACGACCGCTACATGCTCCTCCCGCCTGCTAGATGCTCGCCCATGGCGCAAGGAGCTGATTCACGAGACCGCTGCAGATCATGCAGAGGCTGGCGCGGAGGTACTGCGGGTCGCCGGCGGAGACAACAGTGGTGGCGAGACGGCTGTGTCCAGGCGGTCTCTGGGGCAGAGGGCTCCGTCGCCGCAGCCGAACAAGAGGCTGGCCACTAAGAGCATCTCCAGCCGTTCGGTCCCCCAGGGCGTTAAAAAAGAACGGTCTGGGGCGAACCGGCGCTAGTTAGGCCCCTGAAGGCGAACCGGCGCTAGTTTGGCCCCTGGGGCGACCTAGCTCCTAGTCACACTCTCAGGACGTGAAAAATTTGAATTTGGTCGTTCCCTCTCATAAAAGACGTCACAAGTCGGGCGATCGCAAGCCACAATTCGGCGTACAAAAAATAGAGCGGCAGAAGTTCGCGTGCGCATCAATCGGCCGGCTCTGCCCCAGGCGTCGGCGGAGTTGGCGTGCGCGGGGCGGAGCTCTGCTCGTAGCCGGGTCACGGAGCAGCCTCTGCGCTGGGCGGCGTCGGCGCGGCTTCGGTGGTGCTAGGCGTCGTCA
The DNA here is from genome assembly GCF_003073215.2 of Triticum urartu. NCBI lineage: Eukaryota > Viridiplantae > Streptophyta > Magnoliopsida > Poales > Poaceae > Triticum > Triticum urartu. The sequence continues at coordinate 93,950,885 of NC_053028.1, read as the reverse complement.
CGCGGGTTTGGCGTCGGCGTCGGCGTGTGCGTCGACGTCGGCGGCCTTGTCGAGGGAAGCTGGTTCAGGATGAGGCCGCGCTCCCCCAAGTACCACGCCTTGACCGCCTCGTCGGTGCTCTGGAGCATGTCCGCCCCGCCCAGTAGGAAAGCCAGGTCGGTGTTTCTCTTCTTCGCGGCGACGTTCGTCCGGAGCAGGTCGAGCTTGACGGCGCTGCTCGACATCAACGCCGACCACCGCGCCTCGGTCTTCTCTTCACGAAGGACGGCCCGGGCCTGCGCGTCGGCGAGTCAGTGCTCGATGGACTCTTGCACTCGAGCGGTGGCCATGTCGGCGTATTTCCCCTTCTTGGCAACTTTGTTGCCGTCCGGCCGCCCTTCCGATGCGCCAGGAGTCGGCGCGTCCGGCTTGTAGGTCTCCTTGGCCTTGTCGAGGGTGCGCCGGACTTCCGCCCACTTCTCGCACTTGTCAATGCGCTTGTAAACGTGGAGGTACTTGAATTCGGCGTCGCTGTTGCTCTGCCGGTACAGGGTGAACATGCACAGCAACTGCGCGGAGAGACAAACAGTTGGCGCGCGTACACGACGAAGAGAGGCGGGAGGCCGACGTGGCATACCTGATCCTCGACGCTGGCGCCGCTCTCCGTGCGAGCCGCGACCTCCTCGACGACCCCATGCCCATTTGTTGCACGCCCCCTGGATACGCCCCCAATGGTTCGCCATCGCCTTGGAGCCGCGCTGCATGTAGACGCCGTTGAAGTAGGGGTCGATGAGCTTGCGCTCGTCGAACTCGGCCTTGATGCGGTCCCAGTATGTGTCGACGCTCTGGTTCGTGCCGGTCGTCGGGTCGAGGCAAACTACTTTCCATGCTTCGGCGAGGCATTCCTCCTCCTTGGACGCCCACTTGATGCGCGGCTCGCCTGTCCTGGCCGCCCGCTTCTTCTTGCGCCCCTTCGCCGTCGCAGGCGTCGGCTCCTCCTCCTCCTCCTCGTCGTCCTCCTTCTCCTGCTCGTCCTCGCCGTAGAAGTAGCCGAGCTCGCCGTTCATGCCGCCACTGAGGTCCACCACCTCGTCCTGAGTGACGAAGCCGGGAGATGCGGCGGCCGCGGTCGAACCTGTCGCGATGATGTCGTCCATGTCGGCCTCGGTCTCGTCGGTTTCGCCGAGGTGCGAGAAGGGCAGCGGGCCACGGCGTAGCGGGGGCGTCGGGGAGGAAGCGTAGGCGGGCGGCGAGTAGTTGTACGGAGGGTACTGCACACCGGCGAAGGCGGGTGAGAGCGTGCGCTGGACCGGGTATCCATGGGGGAAGGTGACGTTTGGGTTGAACCCACCGTGCGCGTCACCGTCGGCGTAGCCCGGCGAGGGCGATCTCCATGGTTGTGGAGAGCCGATGCCTTGCTAACCCCAGGGCGCGTACTGGGCGTGGCTTTCGGATGGATTCATCATCCCCGCGCGAGTCGCCTCGGCCTCGATTTGGTCCGTCGAGGCAGCCGCAGCCGCGCGCGCCGCGTTGTCGCGGGCCTTCTTGGCGATGGCCCTGACAGCCTCCCGCCGCTGAACTTCCGCCCTCCACTCGGCGTTTGACATGCCCGGTGGCTTGGTCGGCGGCGCCCTCGGCTTCCTTTGTTTCGGCTGGGCGACGGAGGCGGTCGCGGGTGCTGCCGGGCGCGGGGCGACGTACTTCTTCGATGGCATGGCGGCCGGCTGGGAGGGAGGCGAGCGGGAGGAAGATTGGCGGGAGGAAGAAAGAGTACGGGAGGGAAGTGGGGAAAACGCAGGAAGAAATGGCGAGAAGAGGCGCTCGCCTCGCCGACAGGGCGGACCCACGCGCCCTTTTCGCTCATGCCGGCGCCCCAGGCGCCCCCCAGGAAGCCGGGTTCGGCCTGAGTCTGCCGGCACCAGTTTCGCCCCGAACCGGCAAAAAACGGGCTTCTGGAGGCGTGACTGAGCCGTTTTTTTGACGCCGGCGCGGCAAAATCGTCTGGGGAGGGCCTGTTGGGGACGCGGCTGGAGATGCTCTACGATGCCGGCTTCCCCGCCACTCTTGGCGCAATAGTGAACGACGACTGCTCGTTCAGTTAGCGTCTGCTGAACATACCACCCTGCTCTTTGTAATTATACATTTTTAAACTGAATTGACGAAAATCATTACCGCCAAATTTTGTGTATGAAGTTCTTTGACAGTCACCATCACTTTAAGCTCTCCCATAAGATTTTTTTTTCTGCTCATATACCTTACTAGTAGGTGTGTGCGTGCGCAGTCAAAGAGTCATGCTTTGCTCTCTCCTACCTTCTCCCACTAAGACTAGCCACAATGGATAGTAACATACACTAGTAACATACACATATCCCTAGACTATGTTACTACCTTCATAGTGGGTAGTAACTTAAGTGTGGTAACATGCAAAGATTCATTTATTAGGTTATAGACTCATATTGCATTGGGATATGTGATGTTGCAGTAATTAGCTAAGTTACTACAACTACCTCTCTCTTCATTAACTCATTGCCACATAAGCAAATTTGCTGAGTTATACTTGATGTTATTGCTGAAGTTACTTCCATTGTGGCTAGTCTAAGAGGGAAATGGCGGCAACAATTTTCCCCTTCCTTTGTCGTCGAGATGGTGTCCGTGGCTTCGTGCATCCATATTCCACTACTCCAAACTGGAGGCGGGAAGCATTTGCTCAAAGGTCGTCCTCCTATTGCAGGCAATGGGGATCAACACCAACACATCCCCGCTACCTCGCTGGTCACCGATGACTCTCTGGCAACGAGGATCGTTGTTGGAACATGTGATATGCTACACTAGCGCCAAATATATTTTTTTACCATGCACCCAACGGCAGCGGTGTGTAGGAGGGCACTCACATCAGATCCTCTCATACGTCCCTGTGATGGCGCCCTCTGGTGCGATTTGCCGTCGGCTTGCGCTCACCATCTGCTATGGTTATTAAGCATCTAGGATGAAGCCGAGCACCGCAGCCGTGGCAGATGGAGAGGTGGAGCGCGACAATGGTGCGGCCTAGACATGGATGGATGTTGCGGGAGGGCATTGAGGCGAGATAAAGGAGAGAGAAGGGATGCCAGGAGATGTGTACCCGGTGAGGAATACATGCCCCCTAACCTCCCTCCCCCCTCTCGCCCGCACAGCCTAGGCATACCGCCCACCCCTAACCCATAGCCCGTCCTCGGCGACGGGCATACCCTCCCCCTCCCCCCCCCCCCCACCCCAGCCCCCACTTTCCTACGGGGCATAGCTCCCCCTATGACCTCTGCCCAGGCACACACCCCCCCCTACCTGTCGCTCTATAACCCTAGACCTGGTACACACCTATCCTATCATACACAAACTACGTGTACTCTATTCTCTACCGCTGCTCTACTTGGTGATAGCCTTGCCACTTGCTAACACCGAGCTTTATAAAACGGTGGAGATGATACTAAATTCATGATGTGAATTAAATATGTACTCTTCTAGAGTGCACGGTCGACGTCGGCGCCTCCTAGTGCTCCGCAGCACAGGCGTCAACACCGCAGGAAGATACTACAGGATTCGTCTCCCTCGTCACCTCCTATCGACGGTGACCTCCTCTCCCGTCTCCCGCACCACCAACGGCCAGCGCCATCGGACAGAGCAGCCGTCCCCCAACAAGCCGCCCGCAGCTGGGGAAAAGGGACGGATCATCAAGTGACTCGCGAGATGTACGGGCGCAATTGCGGGTGGCCAACATCATGTGGGATTTGGGGGTTTGTGGGGAAGAAGAAGAAGAAGAAGAAGAAGAAGAAGAAGAAGAAGGCAACGAGGAGGCGGCTCGCATCTCTTTTTTAGGGGTAGGCAGCTCGCATCTGTATGTCGTCGCTCGCATTTGTATGTCGTCGCTCGCTACTGGCTACTGGCAGCCTATAGCAGGCCTTGGAGGACACGGACCCATAAACTCAGGCCCAACAAGCAGTGATCTTTTTTATATTACAATGGTTTTTCTCATGAATGTGCTCGTGCAGTCATGCTCTAAATCGTCCCAACCCCTAAAATAAATATCTGCAAACTCCCAAACACAGCCTATATTGGGGAGAAAACAACGGTTGTTCGAACGTCTGGACACCGTCACGTTGGACCCACCTCACTCAAGGTCACTATCTCTTTTTTTTCCTCTTTCTCTTCATCCCATCAATCATATGCATATGTACAGACAATCAGAGGACACGGCTTTATGCATAGACAAACAAGGGTTTAAAGCGGACATACATGTCTGAACAATGTTCACGGATACACGGCTTTATGTCTGAACGACCTTCTTGAGGGAACCTTTTTCCCTATATTAGCGTCGCGCGAACTTTTGTCCCTATGTTAGTATCGTGGCAATTTCTATGTGGAGCATGGCAGTTTTCCTAATGCAACCTGGTAAATTCTTGTAGATATGCGTGGTAATTTCTTTTCTGCAGCATTCTTCTTTGTACCATAGCAAATCATGGACATTTGTGGCAACTTTCTTCTGATGATGGCTTTTCTTTTTGCCATGTGCGAATCTCTGGTGGTACGCATGACAAATTACTCTGCTGCAGCGTGACAAATTACTAACAGTTATTTCTACTAGCATGACATTTTTTTTCAACATGGCAAATCTTTCTGCAATAGAACGTTCGTTGTGAGTGATTTTTTTTCAAGGAAACACTACCTGATGGCGTTTTTCACTCAAAAAGTTAAGAAAAATAAAAAATATTTTAATATTTCTTTCTCTAAAAGGAAGAAACACATCAGATTTTAGTTGAAAAAAATGCATTGACCCAAAGGATCTATCCCCACTGTAATTTGTACAAGTTGTCCTGATGCCTCACAAGCTTAAATATTATCGAGGTTTTCCTGTGATTGCCACTGCCTGTGTACCTGCTAGTGTAGCATTGCAATGCCAGTTGCTATGCTACATTCTCTTGGATATAATCTACTACTCCATGGGTAGTAAGAAAAGATGGCAGACCAAAGTACCAAACACTAGTAAGAAGATAGCAGCACAAATGACAACCACATCATGTCATTCCATACTAGTTAATAACACTGGGTTGCACTGCTATCCAAACCGACTCACTCTCTCACATAGCTGAAGGTTCATCAATCTATGATCACTAGAGACTGTTCCAGGCGGCGAACACGATCTTGAAAAGAGAAGAAAAACTTTTAATAATCTACCGCGATATCGCCATCAAACACAGCTCTCGGAGTAGGGAGACTTTAGTTGACAATGATGTCAGATGTTCCACGAGAAGCCACCGTCCCCTGGCTGCTCCCCCATGAACAGACCGCTCTCCACAAGTTCGTGGGAGATGAGATGTTCCAGGTCGTCCATGTCATGCACAGACTCCGCCTTTGGGGTCGCCGCATTGCCGCCAGAAGCGGCCGGGTTGCTGCTCACTGACTTGAAACTGCTGCTTCGCTGGACCATGCCAGCTCCACTGTTGATCAGATTACTAGGCCCCGTCATACCCATCAAAGCAGCGCCCTTTGCTGTGCCGTTATTCATGTGCTGTGCCTGCTCTCCGCTAGCAGCGGTGTTGGCGACCGCGGCTCCAGATGCAAGACCACCATTTGCATTGGGAGTACTAGGAGACTGCTGCTGCTGTTGATGTTGTAGCTGCTGCTGTTGCTGCTGTTGATGGTGCTGCTGCTGCTGCTGCTGTTGATGGTGTTGCTGCTGCTGCTGTTGATGGTGCTGCTGCTGTTGTTGCTGATGAGCAAGAGCGCGGCTATTGGAGTTCTTGGCTTCTTGCAGCAGCTGATTGATCACATGCTGCTGGAATTGTGGACTAGCGCCCAGGCCTTGGAAATTGTTATGCTGGTGCTGGGACATACCTTGCTGGAACGACATGGGATGCTGGAATTGCCCAAGCTGAGCCGCACGGAACGACCTAGATGCTTCCAGCTGAATGCCACTGTGCACTGCTGTAGGACCTTTGAAGATACTCGATGCCTCCTGCTGAAGCAAACTTTGATTCGGGCTTGAGCCTCTAAGCATATTCTGGTAATTGTTTAGCGCACCAGCATTCTGAGATGCCTCCTGCTGGAGCAAGCCCTGATTTGCGCTTGAGCTTCTAAACATATTCTGGTAACTGTTCATTGCCGCAGCATTTTGTGATGCCTCCTGCTGAAGCAACTGATTTGCACTTGAGCTTCTCAGCATATGTTGGTAATTGCTTTGTGCTGCAGGATTCTGCGGATTATTACTAATTGCTCCAACACCTGGAACCTCGTTATTCACATGGGGGCTTATTTCTGTTTTGACCGCCTTTGAGTCATGCAAATTCTGCACCGTGAGCTTTGGTCCAGCAGTTTGTTTGGGATAGTTCTTCAGGCCCTCTGCAGATGAACAGGCAAAATATTAAACATTTAAACTATCTTACGGATCAATGGGATCAATGGGCAAAGCAGGGTCACTATGTCACAAATGTTTCTCTTCAGTTGTTATGATTTGCTGTTATCAGCAGCAAATATGATGAAGCCCTAAAGGTGGCATACAATGTTTAGCTCCGCACTGTTTGCATCACAACCAATTTGTACATGTTCAAGCTCACAGTCCACATCTCTCACTAGTTCAGAAGTTGCATTACGACCGGATTTGCATTAGCTGGGTTTTTGGCTCAGCTGGAGTTTGAACGTAGTTTCTAGTCATGTACATGTTTCTTATGAAGTACTACCTCCATATCAAAATATTAACGTTTTTGTAGGCTCAACTAGCCTAGCCTACAAAAACGTCTTATATTTTGGTACGGAGGTAATACAATAGAACATGCATTATTGCTTAACTTTTTGGAAGAAACCAAAATGCTATGCTTAGTTCTACCATATTCATGAGTATCACTAGTCAAAACTGTTTTATGGAAACTTAATACAGCACCTAGGTACTAAAGACGATTGGTGTATGTGCATGCTCCTACCTATAGGGCCGAGCTTATTCTTGTGGCTGAACTCAATTAGATCCTTCATGTGATTCACCACCTCTGATATCTGCCAAGAGGACATAAGCAATCAACATGCCATAATGCACATATACGGAACAAAACCATATGATGCACTCCATGTGGAAAATATCAAGACTACAAAATGTTTTTTAACAAAATGTTGAGCAAATAGAAAGGTAAATACTACTTAGGGAACTCCAGTTACCTGCAAACAGCGAACATATCTTTTAGAAAGACCATGCTCATTTAGGCTGTGGTGATCTATATTTTTCGCTAGTTGTCGTGATGCTGACGCAAACCTACAAAGTTCATACAAAAAAAGAATTTACAAGTAGTGATTAGAATATCAGAAATTCAACTCTAGAGAGAATCAACTACATATTTTTGTGACTTTAGTTTTACTAACTGGTTGCAAGCGTTTTGTGCCTCATCGTTCGATAGGCCAGCAGGTCCATTTTTAGTGACAGTAGCTTGGTAATTCTGGGTAGCACGCAGCATATGTGTAACCTGAAAAAACAAAAGCATGTGCATAAGAAAAATATAGAAGAGTGCCAAAGTTAAAGCGCATCACACAAAGCCACAGTTTAAGATTTATAATTAGGTGAACTGGTTGAACACCCGTGCTTTACCATTTCCTACAAAGTAAAAAATAAATCCATTTGGAAGAAAAAATTATGAAAAAGAAAGGAAGCTTTCAAATTCCAAAACCGTAAAATAATCGTGGTAAATATTTAGAACCACAAAACAAGACGGCGGAGTGGGTGATGTCCCCACTTGTAACAAGTGATTTTGAAAGGTGCTATGGCAAACATAAGGATTGCAATGAATTATGGCCTACTCTAAAGGTTGAGTATAATTTAATCGTCTTTGGTGTTTTCTGCCTGCAGCTATCTGTAACTTAATTGAGTAGACAGTTAAGCAAATGGATGATGAAACTAGTAAGCATGGGAGGGATCTGATCTTTTCACCCCAATCACCCAGGAGCAGCAATGCCCATTAGATTTACGCCATAAACACAAAACTACAAGATGCCAGGCATCAAATCACACTGTGTATATGTAGGCGATAGCTCAACCATATGCAGCCTTTGAACCAAAGGTTAATCAAATAGGCGATGGAACAGGAAGCCCATACTGGTCTAAGAACTTTACCTGGTCTGTTAGAAACTTGCGAGTGACATACTCGTCGTGTCTCCGTGAACAAAACTCCCAGGACATAATCTGCATATGCAATCAGCACATAAGAATGATTCTCACTTCAAGATATCCACAAATGCACAAATGCTCAAGAAAAGACACCCAAAAGGTGCTATGGTATGGCTCTAGCTACTACAACTAGGAACATACCTTTAGTTCTGGAGTGAATATTATTCTCAGTTGTCCCTCATGTGTGACATGTTGGTGTTCATAGATGCTCTTCTGAACAACTTTAGCATGCTCCAGGAGCAGCAGTCCGTTGGGCAACCGGAACTCGTTCGGCATGTCAAGGAATAGATATTCATCCTTAACACCGTGGTCAAATCTAATTTGACAGAGTCTAGGAAGTATTTCAGAGGTAGCCTCTGTATGATAGATAAGAGAAGGCGGGAAACTGGGTGAGCTCAAAAAAAATATTGATTACATTGCAGAGAAAAACTTAAAATCTTATTTATGAGAATTGCACAATGAAGAAGCAAAACAGAAAGGGCCCCAAAAACAGACAGTCAAGATGTTCATCTAAAAAACAGGAGGGGCAAAGTGCATGATAACACAAAGAAAGCTTTGCTGTGGAAGAAATAAAATGCCAAAACTATGAGGTTATTCTTCATTCATGACAGTAACCCACTATTTCTTATGATAAGGTATTCTGTACTGCTCCAGAGAGTTAACAACTTCATAAGATACTTTTATTTGCACTCTTGATGCTTAATGGATTCCTTAGAAAGTAATATTGTTGATTGTCTTCTGTAAAGCTACTTTTATTTGCAATCTTGATGCATAATGGCTTCCTTAGAAAGTAATATTGTTGATTGTCTTCTGTAAAGCACAAGACATGTACAAGAATATTGAGCTTGGCAAATAGGGGAATAACAGAATAAGCATAACATATCAGCATTCATACGCAGTGAGCAATCTTGAAGGGAAATGTGCAAACAACCAAGGATATAACATTTTACCATATCCTTTCCCCGAATGCGTATTACAAATATCACAACGCCATGTACCCTGTAACAAGGAAAGAATAGGAGTGTGAAATTTCATAGATCTTATACAACATCAAGGAATAAGTACCCTTGATTTCGACCATACATGCAGAGCAGACAAAGAATCAGCTTTATCAGCTATCAGCGGGTTCATTACACAAAATAGATATATATATAATTAAAATAGCCATTGCAGGACAATTTCAAACTTTCAATTAAAATAACTAGTGCAGGCTAAAATAACAAATATTTCCTCAAGAGGCTACACATACAAATTACGTTTCTCACTGCCATCAAAGGTAATTGATAATAAACAGCGTTGAATAATCCTAGCAAAACTTTAAAAAGATGGTGTATGATACTATTTAAACATGTATTCAACATAATTTCAGATATGATTTTTTTTACTAACCGGGGATGTCTGTGGAATAGCAACCGAGGTATTCCCTGGTTTTTCATATGATGACACACACCATCTTTCTCTTGATCGTGGTGCAAAATATTCATCAATGAGCTTCCTCCAGTATGTTATGGGATTATCCTACAAGATAATTTTGAGTAAATTGTACTTCCATTGTTGTGTATCTTGTAATAAATATCTGAAAATGCATAAACTCACATCTGGCCGGTAACGCTTGTGATACAAATACTGCATTAACCTTCGGGAACAAAGCCCGCTCTCGACAGGAGTCCTAACAGGTCCAGCTAGCTGAATTCCAGGCTGTGCTAGCGGTGGCCTCAATTGTGGCTGCCGAGGTATGCCAACTTGAGAATGTTGATGCTGAGGAAATTGTTGTGATAACTGATGCTGCTGTTGTTGCTGAATTTGTGCCAGTTTGTGCTGCCGGATCAAGGCTTGAAGCTGTGGGTTATGTTGGCCCTGGAGATGAAGAGAACTCTGACCTTGGAGCAGCTGTTGAATCAACTGTTGTTGCAAGATATCATCTTGCCGAATATCAACTCTTGGCTTCTTTTGAGCATGAAATGCGGCAGCAGCATCAATCACAGGTTGTGATGTTACACTAGATGCTCTCCGCTTCTGCATCTGCTCTTGGGGTGGACTTTGCTGCATGATGGAGCCATCAATGACTGAAGAGCCAGAAATGTTATTGGACGAAAACGACATCGGAGAGGCAGGAAGGCGCGTGAATGAATCAGCATTCATGCTCGTACTTTGCTGAAACTGGGCACCTCCAGAAAGTGATGAGTTGCCATCGGTCACCAAAGAGCTAACACCAATGCTTGGCCCAGAGGAATTTGTAGTACTAACTGGAAGGCTACCATTCATGTCCCTGGGAACAAGTCCAAGGTTGGAGCGTGGGGCCCCGGACATGGAGGTCAGCAGGGTTGAGACTGAACCATCACCTTGAAGAATCTTGTTTAATGGGATAGAACGTCACTGGAAACTAGCAAGGATCTTCGGATATTTTCGCTGGAAACTGTAAAGTGTAATTATCAGTAATATTTTGAAGCAATGAAGCAAATCAAGAAAACAGTCACCGCAAAATTTCTCAACCAATGAGCTTATAAACCAACAGCCCAGGACGCATGATTCTAAGTTACTAACTTCTAGGTCTCAAAATTAGGAGGACCCGTTTCAGGACATCAATGATAAAAATAGCCATCATCAAAAGGCAAGTGTTAATCCGATCTAAGAGATGAAATGCATTGACTTAACTTCCAAAAGGAATACAGGTTATATGGCCGGCGTAAAAGAAGCCAGACATAACACAAATAGAGAGGAAACAGGGCAAGAGAAGTTGACCGAGACAGGATATTTCATTTGAATTACAAAGTAGCACATAGATACAATCAATGCAAATTGCAACTACACGTTCGCATGATCAAGCTCCTAACAGCAAAGAGAGTTGCTTTCTATTCACCCTGACAAAAGGAAAGCACAAGACAAAGGAAGCTGGTTAGTGAGAAAAGTTCAGCGATGTACAGTCCCATGCGAACTTGCAAGATATCACAAACCAAACAGTAATAAACAAGCAAAGGTAAGAGAAAATCACAAGAACACAAACCCACCTAGTTCAATTAGAAGAAAATACAATCTTGCATGATCACCTGCCACTTTGTTTGGATATTTAACTACACACTATGCAGGACTACGATTAAAACAAGAAACCCTGATGATAAACAAAACTGCTTCAAAACCCAACTAAAACAGGACACGGCAGATAGACCGCCTAACCTAAGAAACTAGAAGATAAGGTCAATGTAATGAATAAAAAGATTTAACTCACGAAGAAAAAGAAAAAGAAATACAGAAAGGAGACAAATTGTATACTTCAATGCAGAAACTAGTGTGCCATTTTTTAAGGTGGTCATCAGTGACAGGAGAATTAGAAGATTCGTTGGGGGGGGGGGGGGGATGTTCCGCACTAACACAATTTGGATAGTGAGTTTTAACTTCTGCCGCGGCTTTCTTAGAGGTGATTGATTATTTTCCTCTGTTGGTTCCCAAAATTGGTTTATTTATTTCTCGAAATCACCGCACGCGGGATGGCGCACGCCGCGCCAGGCGGGACCCGGGTGTTGGTGACGCCAACGGTGGGTGGGTGCGGAGCCACCGTGCTCTCCAAGGGGAGGAAGCTACGGGAGCTCACGCAGGCGGGTCGTGCACCGTGGACCCAGGGAGAACCCGTGGGCCCATGTGTCAGTGGCGTGGCTCCCTCTAACATAAAAGAAAATCACAGGTAGACAAACCCACCTAATTCAGTTAGAAGAAAAAATACAACCTTGCATCATCACCTGCCACTTTGTTTGGACTATTTAATTACAGAGTTAGCAGGACTGCAACTAAAACAAGAAACCCTGATAAACAAAAACTGCTTCAAAACCTAACTAAAAGAGGACACAGCAGATAGACCGCCTAACCTAAGAAACTGGAGAGAAGGTCAAAGTAATGGGAATAAGAAGATTTACCTCACCAAGAAAAAGAAAAGAAAAAAATACAAAAAGGAGACGAATTATATCCTTCAATACAGACAAGAGTGTGCCATTTTTTAAGGTGGTCATCAATCACAGGGGAATTTGAAGATTCATTGAATGTGGATGAGGAGGAGCATATGTTCTGCAATAACACAATTTGGATACTGTGCGTTAACTTCTGCCGCGGCTTTCTTAGAGGTGATTGATTAATACGCCCTGTTGGTTCCCCAAAATCGGTTTCTTTCCTTCTCGAAATCGACCGGTTCATCCTAAACGGGACCGAATCACAAGGCGCAGACTCAACTCAAGAAATCACAAGCAGATAAACCTAACGAGCAGGGAGCAGCATTGTGCCATCACAGAGTTCACCCCTAGCTAAAACTTCACCCCAGTTCGTAGTACAAAAGATGCAGGCAAACCGATACTACCGACCAAAACAGGTAGAGAAAGAGAAGACAAAATCTTGAGCTCCAGGTATTTATGGCCTCCCCAACAACTCAAGCAACACCAGAGGTACTCTTTCTCAAGATCCAGAGAACTTGTGAGTTCGGAAATTCGACGCTCTTTTCAGCTCTTGCTTTTGGTGGACTCCTCTCGGGGCTACACCTTTCTAGCGCAAGAAGAGGATTTCCGCCCCCAAATTCCCGGCGCCGCCGCATTGGGGCGACCGGGGCCCGTCTCCACGGCGGAAAATCCCCCCCTGTTCGTCCCCCCGCATCAAGAACGCGGACGCAAATCCCCTCGAAGCAGTCGTGCGGATTGAAGCCGAGCCATGAATCGAACCAATCTACTACCAGCGCAGATATCACCAAATCGAGTGCGGAGAAATCCTCACCTCGAGAGCTCGCGGGCTGTGGTAGTCGGTCGCTTTTCTTCCTCCTCCTCCTCCGTGATGCTGCCGCTCGTCGTCCTCGTTGGCCTCGTGCTCCGGATATTATTCTTTCTGGCGTTGTTTTCCCCTTTTTATTCTACGCTAGTTCTTATTTCTTCTCCTCCGCTTCTGGTGGCTGCGTGTGTGCGGGCGGCGGCGACGCCGGCGGGCGAGCGAGGGCGGCCGGGTTAAATAGATTCGCGGGGGAGCGACCGGCGCCAGCCAGTGGCCCGTCCCGCGGTGACCCCCATCGACGGGTCGCGCGGGCCCATCCGCGTCCTCCCAGCCCTCCGATCGAGATCCAATGGTCGAGCTGCCACGTGGTCGCCCGTGATTGGCCGGGTGGTGGGAAGGTCGGCTCACGCTATGTGCACGCGGCACGGCGCACATCATGGGACGCGTGAGTCGGGTGGGGTCTAAGTATCAGTGACTGCGATGTTGAGTGGATGCGAATGGATCATGTCCTCCATGGAAAAATTACGAAAGTTCCTGCACGGGGGTCTCGCGTCGTGGACCCAAACAAAATCCGTGGGCTCACCTGTTAGGGGTGTGACCCGCTCTACGGCTGGCTGAGCTAGTGCGTTTCAGTCGATAGGAAGGCTACGTGCACGTTACATGTATAACTGACTTGGGGGCCTGGAAGCTTCTCGGCCCTGTGTTAGCGTAAGGCTGGTTTTCGTGTGGGTGAAATGAGACAGGTGCGTGTAGCTTTCTACCATTTTTCTTCTTGGGACGACTGCACGTCATTTGCCAAGGAGCACATCTACTTGACGCACGCGGCTCGTCTCACCTGTTTTCTAGAGGCTTTGTTTTGCGAGGGAGGGGGTGAGGTCAGCGGAGAGGACAAGCGGGTTGTTTGAGTTTTACTAGTACAATTATTATTATTGTTATTATTATTATTTGGTTCTTAATCTAATCATTATCATGCACTAGGCTAGGCTGGGCCGTCCATCGTAGTATTAGTTTTGGCCGATTATTGTGGTTTTACATGTTTAGGAAGGAGACGTAATCATAGGATTGGTAAGTGTTTTGATACCAACAATAATGAATAACAAACAAAACAACATATTGGCATGGTCTTATCTATATCTGGCCATGAGTTGGGCCTAAAAAAGCTCATGGCAGAAAACTGAGGCCCAGGCCCTTCCAGACCCTACTATCGGGCCTACTTTTCAAGCCCAAGCCCGGCCCATCTCGTAAAAAGCCCTGAAAAGCCCTTAGGGCTTAGGGTCGTGGGCCGGGCCTCTTCCTTAAAATGCCAATATGCCAAGCCCAAGCCCGTCCAGGCCCTGCTGATGAGCTCAAAACTCAGGCCCAATCCCGGCCCACAGACAAGCCCATCGGGCCTAGGCCCTGGATTTTAGGGCCAGGCCTGGGTGGGCCGACAGGGCCGGGCCTGAGATGGCCAGGACTAGTCTTATCAAACCAAACACAATGCCTTAGCTTTTCTATAAGAAAAGACAGTGCCTTGGTTATAATAAAAATGTCTTGGGTGATTGATGGGCATCAAATATGTCTATCGCTTGTGTGAAATAGAACTATTTCACCAACAACTTTACAGAAACGCCTATGAATTTGCGCATGATTAGTCAAGAAACGCATGGACTTTCAGAGCGGGTTCTATTGTTGGCCCTCGTCGAGTCCTCCTCGTGGTGGAATGCTTTGTCACCAACGCATGAGTCTGTGAGGTCGTCTTGGCCATGGCCGGCACATTCTCGTTCACTTCACTGCTTGTCATCGTCACTTAAATCACCTTTGAAACACCACCACGCCATCCTGACCCTAACCCTAGACGTCACGAGTCTTGCATTTGTCTCGGGATGGAGCGGCTCAGGCTGATCAAGATGGCTCGTTGATTTGGCTTGAGTGGCTAGACACTACCGGTGTGCCTTTCCTTTTATAATCCATCTTACTGTGAGCTAAGTTGTGTATTTTACGAATGTGCTCCCAGTGCATTTATCGTCAGTCTGATGGGTGGGCCTTTCTATTCAGTTTGGAGACAGTTTGCTCAAAAGGAGGATCGCACCATGTGAACAAGTTGGCCAATTTTTGTTGCGTTGGCGAGAATATTTCTCAAATTATGTACTACCCATGATTAAATGGCACCGTGGGGTGGTCAGGATAAGTATATCACATGGTGGCCTGGGTTCGTACCCATTAAGGCTCTAGGGTGAGCAACTCCATCTGTGGGTGGCGTTGCGACCCGCGATATGTGGACGACTCGCTTTACTAAAGCGGATGAGATGCCTTACATATTTGTCGGTTGTGTCTCCACCTGAAGATTGTATTTATTTATTTTGCATAGGTTTTGATGCTTTATCCGTGGTAGAGGGCTACTTCAACACTTTCCTAGTTTCAAAACCAACGCTGCTATACACATGACGAAGGTGCAACCGACGCGTGCACGATTCTTACGTGGAAGCACCAACAATGAGTGTGCATGTAGGAGAACAATTGGGGAGGAAGCATCATTCGCAGATCGTGTGCAAACTGTCGTCCATGAAGCAATTTCCTTTCAAAACAATGTCTTAGTTATTAAAAATGTCTTAGTTGATTGACGGGCATTGAACATGTTTACCCGTTGCGAAGAACAAAAATACCTCACACATAATTTCGTGGAAAATGCCTAACGATTGGTGCATGGTTATTCTAAAACACTTATGCCTAGACATAATGTTCCAGCTAGTTTTGGCCCTTGTCGTGTCCTACTCGCGACCTAATGTTTCATCATCAACGCATTTGTCCTCGAGGTTTTCTTACCTTGATCGATACATTTCCCTTCACTTCATTGTTTGTTATCATGGCTTCAATTGCTTTCAAAACGCTACCACACCATCTGAACACTAACCCTAGCCATCATGGGTCTTGCATTTGTCTCCTGACAGAGCAGGATCGAGACGACTTGTTGATTTGTCTTGAGTGGCCAATCTATAGATTTTTTGTTTCCTTTTTATAATCCACCCCATTACTAGTTTTGTGTATTTTACGAATGTAGTCCTTGTATAATTCATCGCAGTCTGATGGGTGGGCCTTTCTAGTCGATTTGGAGACAATTTCTTGGAAAGGAGGACTACACTGTGTCAACAAATTCGCTAAATATAGGGTATGTTGATGGGAATATTCCTTAAATTGGGAATTACCCATGATGAAATGGTGCAATGGGGTGTTAAGGATAAATCGGGGTTGGTACTCATTTCTTTCTCCAGGGTGAGCAACACCATCTGTGGATGGTTCAGGGACCTTCGATATGTCGATGATTCGCTTTTCTGGAGCTAATGAGGTGTATTACATAATTGGCAGGTGTCTTTCAACCTAAGGATTGTGTTTTTTTCATACCATCCTGGTGCTTTATCCATGGCATAGGGCTACTTCGAATTTTGCTAGTTTCAAAAAGCTGTCTAAGTTATAAAAATGTCTTAGTTGATCAACGGGCATTGAACATGTTTGTCTATAGTGGGGAACAAAAGTATATCACTGGTAACTTCATGGAAAATGCCTAAGAATTGGTGCATGGTTAGTTTAAATGCATATGCTTGGATATGATGTTCTAGCTAGTTTTGGCCCTCGCCACAGCCTACTCATGGCCGAATGTTTCTTCGTCAACATATTTGTCATCGATGTTGTCTTACCTTGATCGATACAACTCCCTTCACTTTATTGTTTGTCATCATCGCTTCAATCGCTTTCAAAACACTACTGTCGGTGTCAAAACCGGCGGATCTCGGGTAGGGGGTCCCGAACTGTGCGTCTAGGCCGGATGGTAACAGGAGGCAAGGGACACGAAGTTTTACCCAGGTTCGGGCCCTCTTGATGGAGGTAAAACCCTACGTCCTGCTTGATTAATATAGATGATATGGGTAGTACAAGGGTAGATCTACCACGAGATCGGAGAGGCTAAACCCTAGAAGCTAGCCTATGGTATGATTGTTGTTCTGTATCTTGTCCTACGGACTAAAACCCTCCGGTTTATATAGACACCGGAGAGGGTTAGGGTTACACAAAGTCGATTACAATGGTAACCAAGCTTGCCTTCCACGCCAAGGAAAGTCCCTTCCGGACACGGGGCGAAGTCTTTAATCTTGTATCTTCATAGTCCAGGAGTCCGGCTGAAGGTATAGTCCAGCTATCCGAACACCCCCTAATCCAGAACTCCCTCAGTAGCCCCTGAACCAGGCTTCAATGACGACGAGTCCGGCGCGCAGATTGTCTTCGGCATTGCAAGGCGGGTTCCTCCTCCAAGTACTTCATAGAAGATTTTGAACACAAAGATAGTGTCCGGCTCTGCAAAATAAGTTTCCACATATTTCCATACAGAGAATAATATTTACACAAATCTAATCTGCTGACGTATTCCGTAGTGTGACACACCACGGCCAAGCCTTTATCCGAGTCGTTTCATTATCCCAGCTCAGCGCGTCATGCGAGGCAGTTTCGTTGGCACATCTTGTTAAAGCAGAGATCGTGTCCCCTTATTCCGGGATTCTCATCAATACGGGCGTGGGTAACCCAACCGCGCCATTGATTACGGCGCTTGGAGATAAGCGAGTTTTATCAGGCTGGTGGGGACACGTAGTTGCGTCCACCCATATAAGGGGATAAGGATCCACCTTTTCACCTATGCCTTCTTCCTCCTTTGCCTATCCATTCATGCGTACTCGAGCTCCAGCGCCCAAGTCCGCACTCCCCACCTCAACCTTCTCCAGCCATGTCCGGAGCGGGAGGCAAGTGGATGGTCTCCTCCGTCACGGAGGGACACATCAAAAGACTGAGGAAGGCCGGATACCTGTCTAACGACATCGCGTACCGGCTTCCCGAAAAGGGGCAGCTCCTCCCCACCCCAGGGCCCCATGAGAGGGTAGTGTTCCTTCCC
Source organism: Triticum urartu (assembly GCF_003073215.2). Taxonomy (NCBI): domain Eukaryota; kingdom Viridiplantae; phylum Streptophyta; class Magnoliopsida; order Poales; family Poaceae; genus Triticum; species Triticum urartu. The sequence goes on along the minus strand of NC_053028.1, from coordinate 93,933,072 downwards.
CACTTCCTCCGCGGACTGGTCTTTCCTATCCACCCATTCGTCCGGGGACTCATGTTCTACTACGGCCTGGATTTCCATGATCTGGCCCCGAACTTCATCCTCAACATCTCGGCATTTATCGTTGTGTGCGAGGCTTTCCTCTGCATCCACCCCCATTTCGGCCTATGGCTCAAGACTTTCAATGTCAAGTCGAAGGTGGTGCGCGGGCAACCAGGCGGAGTGCGGAGGCGCCATGGTGGGCAAGATGCCCAACGTCTTATGGCTCGAGGGCTCCTTCTGGAGACCCTGAAGGGGTGGCAATCGGGGTGGTTTTACATCACCGAGCCGCGCGACCCTGAGTGGGTCGCAGCCCCCGAGTTCCGATCCGGACCCCCAACACGGCTCACGTCCTGGAAGGAGACGGGCCTGTCGTGGGGCAACAAAGGATAGGTGACTGGACTGCAAACATGCATCCAAACCCTGGCGGACAAGCAGCTCAGGCTTGTCAACGTAGTCCAGGTTATGCTCATCCGCCGGATCCTCCCGTGTCAACAACGGGCCTTCAATCTGTGGGAGTTCAACCCGGCGCAGCACCAAACTCTGAGCAGGCTCTTCGACACGACGTACGAAGATGTCTGGAAGGTGCTTTTCAAGGACGCTGAGGCTCCCGCATCAGCTACCGAGGATCGCGGATTCAGCGCGCAGCGTCACGCTAGCGCGGTAAGTTGTTTGTACCTTTTACAGGGTATTAGTTTTCCATAGTTTAACTCTATGTGGGATCTAAGCTCCCTTACCTTTGACAGAGTTGGAAGGCGAAGTCCGGACAAATCGACTGTCCGGCTCCTTTGCCCGAAGACTCAGCCGATGCCCGCTTGGCGAAGCTGCTGGTTCCGGCACCCTATGTGGTGCCAGAGAAGAAGGCCACGAAGAAGGCCGTGGGGACTCGAAAGAGTGCCCGGCGCCAGGAGGTGTCGGGTTCATCATCCGATGGCTCCGAGGCGCATTCCTCCCGTGAAGACGAGGAGGAAGAAGAAGAGACCTCTCCCCCTCCAGCGGGAGGAGAGAAGAAAAGGAAGGCCGCCCTCTCTGGGGAGGCCGGAGGGTCCAAGAAGGGGAGAACCCTTCCCCCGGACTACTCCACCGATGCCGACGACGGCGGAGAAGAGTGGCCACTCAGGGCCAAGCCCCTGGCGAAATCGTAAGTATCCGGATACCAGAGTAATTCATAGTATTCCTTTATTGCACAGCTTTCCCTTATGTCAAATATGATTATGCAGCCTACCCAAAGACCGGCTCGACGCATCGTCGAGCGGTTCACTGGACTCGTCGGATGTGAATTCGCTTCTGACGGCTTCCTCCCCCCGCCCTACGGACAACGCCGAAGTGTTGTCTCAACAGGTTCCAAGCCGGGAGGAGGTGGTCCTGGAGGCGCCGCAAGGCGACCTCCCGGACTCCAGGAGTAAAGGGGATAAAACCCCCCAGGGCTCCAAGTCCGGCTGTAGGCCGGACACCGCTCGGGAACCTTCAAAGGTTCCAGAGTCCGGCAGGGGACCTCCTTCCAGGAGGAGCAAGCCCACCGTGCCGGTGACCCCCGTCCAACCGGAGGCGCCGGAAAATCTGCTGGAGGCGCTCCAAGGCGCCTCCATCGACGAGGAGCACCGCACCATTATGAGTGCGGTGGTCCAGAAGGTTCAGTCCGCCAAGAGCGGACTGACTGAAGCTTGTACTAGCCTTTTAACAGGCTTTGCGGTAAGTAAAGAATGTGTAAATGATATTACCGCATAGAAAGTAGCCCCTGATGCTCTGTTTGGCGTTCGGGAAGAAAAGCCGAATAGAGGATCAAATAAAATTCGCAGGAGTCTAACAAAAAGGAGTCGATATGCGTATGCAGGCTTCTCTGCTTGCATCCGCCGCACTGACTGCGGAAGTGGACACGCTAAAGTAGAACCTCGAGCGGTCCGAGCAAGATCTCGGGCGTGCCAAGAAGCAGCTCGATGACAATGAAGGTAAGAAATACCTTGTTTAAATATATATAAAAAGGTGCAATTGCAAAAAAATGACAGGATTATCGTGGCTATTGTAGGGGCCACGTCTGAGGTGGCAACCCTTAAGCAAGCGCTGGTCGAGGCCGAGAAGAGGGCGGCCGCGGAGCGCACCGAGTGGGAGAAGTACGAGGCCTAGGTTGGCAAGGTGCAGCAGGAGCTCCAGGTTCTCATAAAAAACATGAGAGTTTGGAGCTTGACTCATAGACGCGAGCGTCCGAGCTCGCGGCGGCTATTGAAAATGCCAAGTCTGCCAGACCGAATCCCAGAAGACCCTCCAGGAGTTGGATGAGGTGAAGAAGATAGCGGCGGGTAAGGCATTCTTTATGCAAAGCAAACACATAAACGTGAGTTACTTGTTATTTACCCGAATCCGGAGCTCTTCAGGAGCGTTCGCAGATCTTCCCCGGAGCGTGTCCGATGCCGCCGCATTCTATCGAGCCGAGGAGGCAAGCTCGACAAAGAAGGTGTTCTGGTCTCAATATGCTAAGGCCGGACACCCCGTGCCCCTAAGCGACCAGCTGAAGCAACTGGTCGAGCTCCACAAGGCGGCCGAACAGGCCATGAAGGGCCTCATAGTTCGGCTGTGGCCTGGAGAGGCTCTGCCTGGGAGCTATTTCGGGCTGGTGCGGCGGTTGGTGGAGGCCTGTCCAAGGCTCGAAGTCATCAAGCGCTCCATCTGCATTGAAGGTACCCGTAGGGCCCTTGCCCGTGCTAAGGTGCACTGGGGCAAGCTGGATGCTGAGAAGCTTGTGAAGGACGGGCCACCGCCGGGGAAAGAGCATCGCAAGCCCGAGAATTATTATAAGGATGTTCTGAAGGGTGCCTACCTTGTGGCGGATGAATGTTCCAGGGATGTAATTTTTGAGTAACACTCGCTCGTTTTGTCCTGTGCGCTGAAAACTTGTTCATATGCGCTAAGCAATGCTGTTGGAATTTAAAATATTACCTTCTGTGCGGCTGTTTATCAATTCTGAGAGATGGCGAGTCGTCGGCTTCTGCCCCCGTGCCGCTAGTGCTGGGGTGTTCGGGGATAAACCTGAGCGCTCATTTTTCCATGTTTGGGTCCTTCGAGGGAGGCGCTCAGCACAACGAACAAGGCAATCGGACTATAATGCGTGAACACTCTCACTTAGCCATAGAATTCTATAATTTTAAATTTCGGCGAAGCCCCTGGTATTCAGAAGACCGAGTTCGGGGCGCTATCCACGCCTTGGCTGGACAGAGCCAACTCCTCGCTATAAGCGGCACAAGTCTTTAGGGACTCGAAAAACCTCTCGAACAGTGACCAGCTCTCGCTTCATCATGACAGTCAGTTTTAGCTTTCTCCACTGAGGTGCTCGACCCGGCTCAACTGGGGCACAATCGTAGTGGTTCTCCTAGTGCTACCTTAGTCGATATAGCGGAACGTAAGGCACCAAAACATAGGAGCCGGGCAAACCCAACTATTGACCCAAGACATGATTCAGAGCCGATGCATATAATGCTATAAGTTCGGGGTGCCGCACTTGTTAAAGTGTTCGGACTTCTCACACCATATTGAGGGGTATTAAAGCCCCTGGCGTATTTTGGCCGTACCAAAGTGTACGAGTGCAACATGTCGTTAAGGAACATATTTTTTTTAAAAGAGTAATGCAAAAATAGACAAAAGCTATGCATTGTTTATTAAAAAGGGCTGTGATCAAAGCAGAACGATACAAATAATGCGATAAGCGAAAGGTTGGACTATTTAACATGTCCGTTCCAGGGGCAGGCTATGGAATGGTATGCGAAACAGGTATACTACTCGTGATAGAGACCACCTGTGAGTTCCGTAATGCGGCGTGGCTTGTCTGCTTCCCTGGTTCTTGCATCGTTTGTGTGGTAATTGAACTGCCGAACAGGCCTTCCGAAGAATGGAGTCCTGAAAGTAAGAGAAAAATAAAAAATCGGCAGCCCCTGGTGCGGTTTAAGCCGTGTTTCGGGCGTGCCGTGATGGTGCCCCTCCCCCTGTACCCATGGTATTTCTAGAGCGTAGTTATGTATGCGAAGCACTGGCGTCGCCTTTTTGCGGGGGCTGGGGTTGCATTGCTATGCCTGCTCGGATCGTGCCAGGCGGTCTTGTTGTAGGTTACTCCGGGCACGCTTGACGGTGTCCGGTCATTTAATGGCCGGACTGGAGAACTGCCTGGAGAGGCTGCTTTGTACTTCCGCTGCAAGGGCCGCCGTGTGCTCCTCCGTTCGGAGGGAGCGTTCGGTGTTTCCATTGACTGTAATTACTCCTTGAGGGCCTGGCATTTTGAGCTTAAGGTATGCATAGTGCGATACCGCATTGAACTTGGCGAATGCGGTTCGCCCGAGTAGTGCGTGATAGCCACTCGGAATGGGACTATGTCGAAGATTAACTCCTCGCTTCGGAAATTATCCGGAGATCCGAAGACCACTTCAAGTGTGACTGAGCCTGTACAGTTGGCCTCTACACCTGGTATTACGCCTTTAAAGGTTGTTTTGGTGGGCTTAATCCTTGAGGGGTCTATGCCCATTTTCCGCACTGTATCCTAATAACGCAGGTTCAGGCTGCTGCCGCCGTCCATAAGGACTCTAGTGAGATGAAATCCGTCAATAATTGGGTCTAGAACCAATGCGGCGAATCTGCCATGACGGATGCTAGTGGGATGGTCCCTTCGATCAATGGTGATCGGGCAGGAGGATCATGGGTTGAACTTTGGGGCGACTGGCTCTACCGTGTATATGTCCCGTAACGCGCGCTTCCGCTCCCTTTTGGGGACGTGGGTTGCGTATATCATGTTCACCGTCCGCACTTGTGGGGGAAAACCCTTCTGTCCACTGTTGTTCGGCGGTTGGGGCTCCTCGTCGTCATCGCTATGTAGCCCCTTGTCTTCATTTTCGGCATTTAACTTGCCTGCCTGCTTGAACACCCAACAATCCCTGTTGGTGTGATTGGCCGGCTTTTCGGGGGTGCCATGTATCTGGCACAAGCGGTCGAGTATTCGGTGCCAAACTGGACGGGCCCCTAGGATTCCTTTTGAATGGTTTTTTCCGCTGACCGGATTTAGAGCCTCTGAATCCGGCATTAACTGTCGTATCCTCAGCATTGTCGCCGTTAATGCGGCGCTTCTGCTTGTTGCGACGCGACCTGCCACTACTGTCCCTGGTATCTGAACTGCCAGGGTTCTTGGCCATATTGTTGCTACGAGCAAGCCAGCTGTCTTCTCCCGCGCAAAAGCGGGTCATGAGTGTCGTGAGTGCTACCATAGACTTCGGCTTTTCCTGTCCTAGGTGTCGGGCAAGCCACTCGTCGTGGATATTGTGCTTGAAGGCTGCTAGGGCCTCTGCATCCGGACAGTCGACTATTTGATTTTTCTTTGTTAGGAACCGTGTCCAGAATTGCCTGGCCGATTCCTCTGGCTGCTGAATTACGTGGCTTAGGTCATCGGCGTCTGGTGGTCGCACATAAGTGCCCTGGAAATTGTCGAGGAATGCGGCTTCCAGGTCCTCCCAACAACTGATTGATCCTGCTGGCAAGCTATTAAGCCAATGCCGAGCTGGTCCTTTAAGCTTGAGTGGGAGGTATTTGATGGCGTGGAGATCATCGCCGCGGGCCATGTGGATATGAAGGAGATAATCCTCGATCCATACCGCAGGATCTGTTGTGCCATCATATGATTCGATGTTTATGGGTTTGAAACCCTCGGGGATTTGATGATCCATTACTTCGTCTGTGAAGCATAGTGGGTGTGCGGCGCCTCTGTACTGGGCTATATCACGACGCTGCTCCAATGAGCTTTGTCTACTGTGTTCGGCCCTACCGGATTTATGTCCGACGTGACGATTATTGTCTCGAGTCGTGGGGCGCCCACGCGATCCGTAGATCGATCTTGTTTGCCTTGCCTTGTCCTCCAACATATCTCGCAGGTCTGGTGCATTTTCCCGTGTCTTGGTACGGGGTGCGGCTTGAGTGGAGGGCCGAGAGGCCTCTCTGTCGCGGCCACGAGGTGGCCGGTCGGCCGTATCAAGTGCTTCCTCCTCTAATCGGGGCAGCAACCTGCACTTTGGGTAGCTTTTGGAGGGGCGTTCGAGTTTATGCTCTCCAGCCGCAAGGACTTCTGTCCATCTGTCGACTAGCAAATCTTGATCAGCTCTAAGCTGTTGCTGTTTTTTCTTGAGGCTTCTTGCCGTGGCCATAAGCCTGCATTGAAAACGCTCTTGCTCGACGGGATCCTCTGGCACGACGAATTCGTCATCGTCGAGGCTTGCCTCGTCTTCGGAGGGAGGCATATGATTATCGTCCTCGACCTCTCTATCTGCCGCTCTCTCATGAGGGCTGGTTTCTCCATCCTCCTGTGTTGAATCTTGCTGGAGGGGGTTTTCTTCGGCACTATCCGGAGTATTATTATCTCCCGTGCTGGAATCGCCGTATTTGTTTTGGCGGGATTTTGAGCGGCGCCGCTGAAGCCGGCGCTTAGGCTGTTTCTTGGAGGGGTCATCCTCCGCTGTTCCATCGCCATCTCCTTCTTTTGGGGTGTCCACCATGTATATGTCATATGACGAGGTGGCTTTCCAGGGCCTGATAGGCGTTGGTTCTTCATCGTCTCTTGCATCGGCGTCCGTACCGTCGATGTCTTCGGAGTCGAAGTCGAGCATGTCGGTTAAATTGTCGACAGTGGCTACAAAGTGGGTGGTGGGTGGGCTTTGAATTTCTTCATCGTCCGTATCCCAACCTTGCTGACCATAGTCCGGCCAGGGCCCTCTTGATAGAGAGAGAGACTTTAGTGTCTTCAGAATATCACCGAAAGGCGAGTGCTGAAAGATGTCCGTGGCAGTAAACTCCATGATCGGCGCCCAATCGGATTCGATCGGCAGGGGCGCAGAGGGTTCGGAGTCCGGAGAGGAGTCCGGCTCCTTGGAGTCACAAGTCTCACGGAGTGCGGGGCTGGTGTTCGGCTCGATCGCCGTTGGGATTGCAGCCCCTGAGGCGGCGTCCAACCGCCCATCCTCGATCGACGCAGTTGGCTCCGAATTAAGGGTCGAAGCCGATGCGGGTGCGGCCTCCAGGGAACTGTTCGGCGGCAGAGCTAGATCATGCTCGTCGTGAAAGTGCGGCGCGCTCGGCAGTGGCTCGAATTCGTCGAAGATCAAGTCCCCACGGATGTCAGCCATGTAGTTTAAACTTCCAAATCTGACCTGATGGCCCGAGGCGTAGCTTTCGATCTGCTCCAGATGGCCAAGTGAATTGGCCCGCAGTGCGAAGCCGCCGAAGACGAAGATCTGTCCGGGGAGCAAGGTCTCACCCTGGACTGCATCGCTATTGATGATCGTAGGAGCCATCGAGCCTAACGGCGACGACACAGAGGAACTCTCAATGAAAGCACCAATGTCGGTGTCAAAACCGGCGGATCTTGGCTAGGGGGTCCCGAACTGTGCGTCTAGGCCGGATGGTAACAGGAGGCAAGGGACACGAAGTTTTACCCAGGTTCGGGCCCTCTTGATGGAGGTAAAACCCTACGTCCTGCTTGATTAATATAGATGATATGGGTAGTACAAGAGTAGATCTACCACGAGATCGGAGAGGCTAAACCCTAGAAGCTAGCCTATGGTATGATTGTTGTTCTGTATCTTGTCCTACGGACTAAAACCCTCCGGTTTATATAGACACCGGAGAGGGTTAGGGTTACACAAAGTCGGTTACAATGGTAGGAGATCTACATATCCGTATTGCCAAGCTTGCCTTCCACGCCAAGGAAAGTCCCTTCCGGACACGGGACGAAGTCTTTAATCTTGTATCTTCATAGTCCAGGAGTCCGGCTGAAGGTATAGTCCGGCTATCCGAACACCCCCTAATCCAGGACTCCCTCAACTACCACACCATATCCTAACCCTAACCCTAATCGTCATGGGTCTTGCCTTTGTCCCCTCATGGAGATGGACCATGACGACTCGTTGATTTGGCTTGAATGGCCAAGGGTTACAAAATTTTCTTTCCTTTTATAATCCACCCTATTTAACAGTTGTTGTGCATTCTAGGAATGTAGTCCCCGTGGAATTCATCGCCAGTCTAATGGTGGGACATTCTTGTTGGGGAACGTAGTACTTTCAAAAAAAAATCCTATGCACACGCAAGATCATGGTGATGCATAGCAACGAGAGGGAAGAGTGTTGTCTATGTACCCTCGTAGACCGTAAGCAGAAGCGTTATGACAACGTGGTTGATGTAGTCGTACGTCTTCACGATCGACCGATCCTAGCACTGAAGGTACGGCACCTCCATGATCTGCACACGTTCGGCTCGGTGACGTCCCATGAACTCACGATCCAATAGAGTGTCGAGGGAGAGCTTCGTCAGCACGACGGCGTGATGACGGTGATGATGATGCTACCGGAACAGGGCTTCGCCTAAGCACCGCTACGATATAACTGAGGTGAATTATGGTGGAGGGGGGCACCGCACACGGCTGGAAACAATCAACTTGTGTGTCCTAGGGCGCCCCCTGCCCCCGTATATAAAGGAACAAGGGGGGAGGTCGGCCGGCCTAGGGGCGCACCAAGGAGAGGGGGAGTCCTCCTCCTAGTAGGAGTAGGACTCCCCTTTTCCTAGTCCAACTAGGAAGGGGAAAGGGGAAAGGAAGGAGAGGAGAGAGGGAGGAAAGAGGGGGCGCCGACCCCCCCTCCTTGTCCAATTCGGACTCCCAAGGGGGGCGGCGGCAACTGGCTTGCTGTTCTTCTTGGGTTTAGGTCCAGAGTTGGGTTTCTTCACTTGAGCAGCAACTGGCTTGCTGTTCTTCTTGAAGTTCCCATTCTTCCCTTTACCCTTTTTCTTGAAACTGGTGGTCTTGTTGACCATCAACACTTGATGCTCCTTCTTGATTTCTACCTCCGCAGCCTTTAGCATTGCGTAGAGCTCAGGAATTGTCTTATCCATCCCTTGCATATTATGGTTCATCACGAAGCTCTTGTAGCTTGGTGGTAGTGATTGAAGAACTCTGTCAATGACACTATCATCAGGAAGATTAACTCCCAGTTGAGTCAAGTGGTTGTGGTACCCAGACATTCTGAGTATATGTTCACTGACAGAACTATTCTCCTCCATCTTGCAGCTGTAGAACTTGTTGGAGACTTCATATCTCTCAATCCGGGCATTTGCTTGAAATATTAACTTCAACTCCTGGAACATATCATATACTCCATGACGTTCAAAACATCGTTGAAGTCCCGGTTCTAAGCCGTAAAGCATGGCATACTGAACTATCGAGTAGTCATCAGCTTTGCTCTGCCAGTTGTTCACAACATCTGGCGTTGCTCCTGCAGCGGGTTTGTCACCTAGCGGTGCTTCCAGGACGTAATTCTTCTGTGGAGCAATGAGGATAATCCTCAAGTTACGGACCCAGTCCGTGTAGTTGCTACCATCATCTTTCAACTTAGCTTTCTCTAGGAACACATTAAAATTCAACGGAACAACAACACGGGCCATCTATATACAACAACATATACATGCAAAATACTATTAGGTACTAAGTTCATGATAAATTAAAGTTCAATTAATCAAATTACTTTAAGAACTCCCACTTAGATAGATATCTCTCTAATCATCTAAGTGATCACGTGATCCATATCAACTAAACCATGTCCGATCATCATGTGAGATGGAGTAGTTTTCTATGGTGAACATCACTGTGTTGATCATATCTACTATATGATTCATGTTCGACCTTCCGGTCTCAGTGTTCTGAGGCCATATCTGCATATGCTAGGCTCGTCAAGTTTAACCCGAGTATTTTGCGTGTGCAAAACTGGCTTGCACCTGTTGTATCTGAACGTAGAGCTTATCACACTCGATGATCACGTGGTGTCTCGGCACGACGAAATGTAGCAATGGTGCATACTCAGGGAGAACACTTATACCTTGAAATTTAGTGAAAGATCATCTTATAATGCTACCACCGAACTAAGCAAAATAAGATGCATAAAGGATAAACATCACATGCAATCAATATAAGTGATATGATATGGCCATCATCATCTTGTGCCTTTTGATCTCCATCTCCAAAGCACCGTCATGATCACCATCATCACCGGCTTGACACCTTGATCTACGGACTAAAAACCCTCCGGTTTATATAGACACCGGAGAGGGTTAGGGTTACACAAAGTCGGTTACAATGGTAGGAGATCTGCATATCCGTATCGCCAAGCTTGCCTTCCACGCCAAGGAAAGTCCCTTCCGGACACGGGACGAAGTCTTCAATCTTGTATCTTCATAGTCCATGAGTCCGGCTGAAGGTATTGTCCGGCTATCCGAACACCCCCTAATACAGGATTCCCTTAGTAGCCCCTGAACCAGGCTTCAATGACGATGAGTCCGGCGCGTAGATTGTCTTCGGCATACTTCATAGAAAGTTTTGAACACAAAGATAGTGTTCGGCTCTGCAAAATAAGTTTCCACATATTGCCATAGAGAGAATAATATTTACACAAATCTAATCGGCTGACGTATTCCGTAGTGTGACACACCACGGCCAAGCCTTTATCCGAGTCGTTTCATTGTCCCACCTCAGCGCGTCATGCGAGGCGGTTTCCTTGGCACGTCTTGTTAAAGCAGAGATCGTGTCCCCTTATTCCGGGATTCTCATCAATACGGGCGTGGGTAACCCAACCACACCATTGATTACGGCGCTTGGAGATAAGCGAGTTTTACCAGGCTGGTGGGGACACGTAGTTGCGTCCACCCATATAAGGGGATAAGGATCCACCTTTTCACCTACGCCTTCTTCCTCCATTGCTTATCCATTCTCGCGCACTCGAGCTCCAGCGCCCAAGTCCGCACTCCCCACCTCAACCTTCTCCAGCCATGTCCGGAGCGGGAGGCAAGTGGATGGTCTCCTCCGTCACGGAGGGACACATCAAAAAACTGAGGAAGGCCGGATACTTGTCTAACGACATCGCGTACCGGCTTCCCGAAAAGGGGCAGCTCCTCCCCACCCCAAGGCCCCATGAGAGGGTAGTGTTCCTTCCCCACTTCCTCCGGGACTGGGCTTTCCGATCCACCCATTCGTCCGGGGACTCATGTTCTACTACGGCTTGGATTTCCACGATCTGGCCCAAACTTCATCCTCAACATCTTGGCATTTATCGTCGTGTGCGAGGCTTTCCTCTGCATCCGCCCCCATTTCGTCCAATGGCTCAAGACTTTCAACGTCAAGCCGAAGGTGGTGCGCGGCAACCAGGCGGAGTGCAGAGGTGCCATGGTGGGCAAGATGCCCAATGTCTTATGGCTCGAGGGCTCCTATGTGGAGACCCTGAAGGGGTGGCAATCGGGGTGGTTTTACATCACCGAGCCATGCGACCCTGAGTGGGTCGCAGCCCCCGAGTTCCGGTCCGGACCCCCAATGCGGCTCATGTCCTGGAAAGAGACGGGCCTGTCGTGGGGCAGCAAAGGAGAGGTGACCGGACTGCAAACATACATTCAAACCCTGGCGGACAAGTAGCTCAAGCTTGTCAACGTAGTCCAGGTTATGCTCATCTGCCTGATCCTCCCGAGTCAACGACGGGCCTTCAATCTGTGGGAGTTCAACCCGGCGCAGCACCGAACTCTAAGCGGGCTCTTTGACACGACGTACGAAGATGCCTGGAAGGTGCTTTTCAAGGGCACCGAGGCTCCCGCATCCGCTACCGAGGATCGCGGATTCAGCGCGCAGCGTCACGCTAGCGCGGTAAGTTGTTTGTACCGTTTACAGGGTATTAGTTTTCCATAGTTTAACTCAATGTGGGATCTAAGCTCCCTTACCTTTGACAGAGTTGGAAGGCGAAGTCCGGACAGGTCGACTGTCCGGCTCCTTTTCCCGAAGACCCAGCCGATGCCCGCTTGGCGAAGCTGCTGGTTCCGGCACCCTATGTGGTGCCGGAGAAGAAGGTCACGGGGACTCGAAAGAGTGCCCGGCGACAGGAGGTGTCAGATTCATCATCCGACGGCTCCGGGGCGCATTCCTCCCGTGAAGACGAGGAGGAAGAAGAAGAGACCTTTCCCCCTCCAGCGGGAGGAGAGAAGAAAAGGAAGGCTGCCCTCTCCGGGGAGGCCGGAGGGTCCAAGAAGGGGAGAACCCTTCCCCCGACTACTCCATCGACGCCGCCGACGACGGAGAAGAGTGGCCGCTCAGGGCCAAGCCCCTGGCAAAATCATAAGTATCGGGATACCAGAGTAATTCATAGTATTCCTTTATTGCACAGCTTTCCCTTATGTCGAATATGATTATGCAGCCCACCCAAAGACCAGCTCGACGCATCATCGAGCGGTTCACTGGACTCGTCGGATGTGAATTCGCTTCCGACGGCTTCCTCCCCCCGCCCTACGGACAACGCCGAAGTGTTGTCTCAATAGGTTCCAAGCCAGGAGGAGGTGGTCCTGGAGGCGCCGCAAGGCGACCTCCCGGACTCCAGGAGTAAAGGGGATAAAACCCCCCAGTGCTCCAAGTCTGGCTCTAGGCCGGACACCGCTCTGGAACCTTCAAAGGTTCCAGAGTCCGGCGGGGGACCTCCTTCCAAGAGGAGCAAGCCCATGGTGCCGGTGACCCCCGTCGAACTGGAGGCACCGGACAATCTGCTGGAGGCGCTCCAAGGCGCCTCCATCGACGAGGAGCACCGCACCATTATGAGTGCGGTGGTCTAGAAGGTTCGGTCCGCCAAGAGCGGACTGACTGAAGCTTGTACTAGCCTTTTAACAGGCTTTGAGGTAAGTAAAGAATGTGTAAATAATATTACAGCATAGACAGTAGCCCCTGATGCTCCGTTTGGCGTTCGGGAAGAAAAGACGAATAGAGGATCAAATAAAATTCGCAGGAGTCTAACAAAAAGGAGTCGATATGCGTATGCAGGCTTCTCTGCTTGCGTCCGCCGCACTGACTACGGAAGTGGACACGCTAAAGCAGAACCTCGAGCGGTCCGAGCAAGAGCTCGGGCATGCCAAGAAGCAGCTCGAGGACAATGAAGGTAAGAAATACCTTGTTTAAATATATATAAAAAGGTGCAATTATGAAAAATGACAGGATTATCGTGGCTATTGTAGGGGCCACGTCTGAGGTGGCAACCCTTAAGCAAGCGCTGGTCGAGGCCGAGAAGAAGGCGGCCGCGGAGCGCACCGAGCGGGAGAAGTACGAGGCCCATGCTGGCAAGGTGCAACAGGAGCTCCAGGTTCTCATGAGAAAACATGAGAGTTTGGAGCTTGACTCAAAGACGGGAGCGTCCAAGCTCGTGGCGGCTATTGAAAATGCCAAGTCTGCCAAGACCGAATCCCAGAAGACCCTCCAGGAGTTGGATGAGGTGAAGAAGATAGCGGCGGGTAAGGCATTCTTTATGCAAAGCAAGCACATAAACATGAGTTACTTGTTACTTACCTGAATCCGGAGCTCTCCAGGAGCGTTCACAGATCTTCCCCGGAGCGTGTCCGATGCCGCTGCATTCTATCGAGCCGAGGAGGGCAGCTCGACAGAGAAGGTGTTCTGGTCTCAGTATGCTGAGGCCGGACACCCCATGCCCCTAAGCGACTAGCTGAAGCAACTGGTCGAGCTCCACAAGGCGGCCGAACAGGCCATGAAGGGCCTCATAGTTCGGCTGTGGCCTGGAGAGGCTCTGCCTGGGAGCTATTTCGGGCTGGTGTGGCGACTGGTGGAGGCCTGTCCAAGGCTCGAAGTCATCAAGCGCTCCGTCTGCATTGAAGGTGCCCGTAGGGCCCTTGCCCGTGCTAAGGTGCACTGGGGCAAGCTGGATGCTGAGAAGCTTGTGAAGGACGGGCCACCGCCGGGGAAAGAGCATCGCAAGCCCGAGAATTACTATAAGGAATTTCTGAAGGGTGCCTGCCTTGTGGCGGATGAATGTTCCAAGGATGTATTTTTTGAGTAGAACTCGCTCGTTTTGTCCTGTGCGCTGAAAACTTGTTCATATGCGCTAAGCAATGCTGTTTGAATTTAAAATATTACCTTCTGTGCGGCTGTTTATCAATTCTGAGAGATGGTGAGTTGTCGGCTTCTGCCCCCGTGCCGCTAGTGCTGGGGTGTTCGGGGATAAACCTGAGCGCTCCTTTTCCCATGTTTGGGTCCTTCGAGGGAGGCGCTCAGCCCAGCGAACAAGGCAATCGGACTATAATGCGTGAACACTCTCACTTAGCCATAGAATTCTATAATTTTAAATTTCGGTGAAGCCCCTGGTATTCGGAAGACCGAGTTCGGGGCGCTATCCACGCCTTGGCCGGACGTAGCCGACTCCTCGCTCTAAGTGGCATAAGTCTTTAGGGACTTGAAAAAACCTCTCGAACAGCGACCAGCTCTCACTTCATCATGACAGTCAATTTTAGCTTTCTCCACTGAGGTGCTCGACCCAACTCAACTGGGGCACAATCGTAGTGGTTCTCCTAGTGCTACCTTAGCCGATATAGCGGAACATAAGGCACCAAAACATAGGAGCCAGGCAAACCCAACTAATGACCCAAGACATGATTCGGAGCCGATGCATATAATGCTATAAGTTCGGGGTGCCGCACTTGTTAAAGTGTTCGGACTTCTCGCACCATATTGAGGGGTACTAAAGCCCCTGGCGTATTTTGGCCGTACCAAAGTGTACGGGTGCAACATGTCGTTAAGGAACATATATTTAAAGAAAGAGTAATGCAAAAATAGACAAAAGCTATGCACTATTTATTAGAAAGGGGTGCGATCAAAGCAGAACGATACAAATGATGCGATAAGCAAAAAGGTTGGACTATTTAACATGTCCGTTCCAGGGGCAAGCTGCGGAATGGTATGCGAAACAGGTATACTGCTCATGATAGAGACCACCTGGGAGTTCCGTAATGCGGCATGGCTTGTCTGCTTCCCTGGTTCTTGCATCGTTTGTGCGACAATTGAACTGCCGAACAGGCCTTCCTAAGAGTAGAGTCCTGAAAGTAAGACAAAATTAAAAAATCGGCAGCCCCTGGTGCGGTTTAAGCCGTGTTTCGGGCGTGCCGTGATGGTGCCCCTCCCCCTGTGCCCATGGTATTTCTAGAGCGTAGTTATGTACGCGAAGCACCGGTGTCGCATTTTTGTGAGGGCTGGGGCTGGGGCCGCATTGCTACGCCTGCTCGGAACGTGCCAGGCGGTCTTGTTGTGGGTTACTCTGGGTGCGCTTGACGGTGTCCGGACGTTTAATGGCCGGACTGGAGAACTGCTCGGAGAGGCTGCTTTGTACTTCCGCTGCAAGGGCCGCCGTGTGCTCCTCCATTCGGAAGGAGCGTTCGGTGTTTCCATTGACCGTAATTACTCCTCGAGGGGCTGGCATCTTGAGCTTAAGGTATGCGTAGTGCGGGACCGCATTGAACTTGGCAAATGCGGTTCGCCCGAGCAGTGCGTGATAGCCACTGCGGAATGGGACTATGTCTAAGATTAACTCCTCGCTTCGGAAATTATCCGGAGATCCGAAGACCACTTCAAGTGTGACTGAGCCTGTACAGTTGGCCTCTACACCTGGTATTACGCCTTTAAAGGTCGTTTGGTGGGCTTAATCCTCGAGGGATCTATGCCCATTTTCCGCACTGTATCCTGGTAAAGCAGGTTCAGGCTGCTGCCGCCATCCATAAGGACTCTAGTGAGATGAAATCCGTCAATAATTGGGTCTAGAACCAATGAGGTGAATCCGCCATGACGGATGCTAGTGGGGTGGTCCCTTCGATCAAAGGTGATCGGGCAGGAGGACCATGGGTTGAACTTTGGGGCGACTGGCTCTACCACGTATACGTCCCTTAATGCTCGCTTCCGCTCCCTCTTGGGGATGTGGGTTGCGTATATCATGTTCACCGTCCGCACTTGTGGGGGAAAACCCTTCTGTCCACTGTTGTTCGGCGGCCGGGGCTCTTCGTCGTCATCGCTATGCAGCCCCTTGTCTTCGTTTTCGGCATTTAACTTGCCTACCTGCTTGAGCACCCAACAATCCCTGTTGGTGTGATTGGCCAGCTTTTCGGGGGTGCCATGTATCTGGCACAAGCGGTCGAGTATTCGGTCCAAACTGGACGGGCCCCTAGGATTCCTTTTGAATGGCTTTTTCCGCTGACCGGATTTAGAGCCTCTGAATCCGGCATTAACTGTCGTATCCTCAGCGTTGTCGCCGTTAATGCAGTGCTTTTGATTATTGCGACGCGACCCGCCACTACTGTCCCTGGTATCCGAATTACCAGGGTTCTTAGTCATGTTGTTGCTACGAGCAAGCCAGCTGTCTTCTCCCGCGCAAAAACGGGTCATGAGTGTCGTGAGTGCTGCCATAGATTTTGGCTTTTCCTGTCCAAGGTGCCGGGCGAGCCACTCGTCACGGATATTGTGCTTGAAGGCTGCTAGGGCCTCAGCGTCCGGACAGTCGACTATTTGATTTTTCTTTGTTAGGAACCGTGTCCAGAATTGCCTGGCCGATTCCTCTGGCTTCTGAATTACGTGACTTAGGTCATCGGCATCTGGGGGGCGCACATAAGTGCCCTGGAAATTGTCGAGGAATGCGGCTTCCAGGTCCTCCCAACAACTGATTGATCCTGTTGGCAAGTTGTTAAGCCAATGCCGAGCTGGTCCTTTAAGCTTGAGTGGGAGGTATTTGATGGCGTGGAAATCATCGCCGCGGTCCATGTGGATATGGAGGAGATAATCCTCGATCCATACCGCAGGATCTGTTGTGCCATCATATGATTCGATGTTTATGGGTTTGAAACCCTCGGGGATTTGATGATCCATTATTTCGTCTGTGAAGCATAGTGGGTGTGCGGCGCCTCTGTACTAGGCTATATCACGACGTAGCTCCAACGAGCTTTGTCTACTGTGTTCGGCCCTGCCGAACTTGTGGCCAGCGTGACGGTTACTGTCTCGAGTCGTGGGGCGCCCACGCGATCCGTAGATCGATCTTGTTTGCCTTGCCTTGTCCTCCAACATATCTCGCAGGTCCGGCGCATTTTCTCGTGCCTTGGTACGGGGTGCGGCTTGAGTCGAGGGCCGAGAGGCCTCTCTGTCGCGGCCACGAGGTGGCCGATCGGCCGTATTGAGTGTTGGTGATGTAGGTTTAAGTGCTTCCTCCTCTAATCGGGGTAGCAACCTGCGCTTTGGGTAGCTCTTGGAGGGGTGTTCGAGTTTATGCTCTTCGGCCGCAAGGACTTCAGTCCATCTGTCGACTAGAAAATCTTGATCAGCTCTAAGCTGTTGCTGTTTTTTCTTGAGGCTTCTTGCCGTGGCCATAAGCCTGCGTTGAAAACGCTCTTGCTCGACGGGATCCTCTGGCACGACGAATTCGTCGTTGTCGAGGCTTATCTCGTCTTCGGAGGGAGGCATATGATTATCGTCCTCCACCTCTCTGTCTACCGCTCTCTCAAGAGGGCTGGTTTCTCCATCCTCCTGTGCTAAATATTGCTAGAGGGGGTTTTCTTCGGCACTTTCCGGAGTATTATTATCTCCCGTGCTGGAATCACCATATTTGTTTTGGCGGGATTTTGAGCGGAGCCGCTGACGCCGACGCTTAGGCTGTTTCTTGGAGGGGTCATCCTCCGCTGTTCCATCGCCATCTCCTTCTTTTGGGGTGTCCACCATGTATATGTCATATGACGAGGTGGCTTTCCAGGGCCTAATAGGCGCTGGTTCTTCATCGTCTCCTTCATCGGCGTCCATACCGTCGATGTCTTCGGAGTCAAAGTCGAGCATGTCGGTTAAATCGTCAATAGTGGCTACAAAGTGGGTGGTGGGTGGGCTTTGAATTTCTTCATCGTCCGTATCCCAACCTTGCTGACCATAGTCCGGCCAGGGCTCTCCTGATAAAGAGAGAGACTTTAGTGTCTTCAGAATATCGCCGAAAGGCGAGTGCTGAAAGATGTCCGCGGCAGTAAACTCCATGATCGGCGCCCAATCGGATTCGATCGGCAGGGGCGCGGAGGGTTCGGATTCCGGCTCCTTGGAGTCACGAGTCTTGCGGAGTGCGGGGCTAGTGTTCGGCTCGATCGCCGTTTGGATCGCAGCCCCCGAGGCGGCGTCCAACCGCCCATCCTCGATCGGCGCAGTTGGCTCCGAATTAAGGGTCGAAGCCGACGCGGGTGCGGCCTCCAGGGCACTATCCGGCGGCAGAGCTAGATCATGCTCGTCGTGACAGTGCAGCGCGCTCGGTAGTGGCTCAAATCCGTCGAAGATCAAGTGCCCACGGATGTCAGCCGTGTAGTTTAAACTTCCGAATCTGACCTGACGGCCAGGGGCGTAGCTTTCGATCTGCTCCAGATGGCCAAGTGAGTTGGCTCGCAGTGCGAAGCCGCCGAAGACGAAGATCTGTCCGGGAAGGAAGGTCTCACCCTGGACTGCATCGCTATTGATGATCGTAGGAGCCATCGAGCCTGGCGGCGACGACACAGAGGAACTCTCAATGAAAGCACCAATGTCGGTGTCAAAACCGGCGGATCTCGGGTAGGGGGTCCCGAACTATGCATCTAGGCCGGATGGTAACAGGAGGCAAGGGACACGAAGTTTTACCCAGGTTCAGGCCCTCTTGATGGAGGTAAAACCCTACGTCCTGCTTGATTAATATTGATGATATGGGTAGTACAAGAGTAGATCTACCACGAGATCAGAGAGGCTAAACTCTAGAAGCTAGCCTATGGTATGATTGTTGTTCTGTATGTTATCCTACGGACTAAAAACCCTCCGGTTTATATAGACACCAGAGAGGGTTAGGGTTACACAAAGTTGGTTACAATGGTAGGAGATCCGCATATCCGTATCTCCAAGCTTGCCTTCCATGCCAAGGAAAGTCCCTTCCGGACACGGGACGAAGTCTTCAATCTTGTATCTTCATAGTCTAGGAGTCCGGCTGAAGGTATAGTCCGGCTATCCGAACACCCCCTAATCCAGGACTCCCTCAGTCATACACCCAAAGAAAATGGTTTGTCGGATCTCGATTGTGGTGATACACATTCTCATAATATTGAACCCAAAAGATGCAAAGTTAATAATGATACTGCAACTTATTTGTGGCACTGCCATTTAGGTCATATTGGTGTAAAGCGCATGAAGAAAATCCATGCTGATGGGCTTTTGGAATCACTTGATTATGAATCATTTTGATGCTTGCGAACCATGCCTCATGGGCAAGATGACTAAGACTCCGTTCTCTGGAACAATGGAGCGAGCAACTGACATATTGGAAATAATACATACTGATGTATGCAGTCCGATGAGTGTTGAGGCTCGCGGCGGGTATCGTTATTTTCTGACCTTCACAGATGATTTGAGCAGATATGGGTATATCTACTTGATGAAACATAAGTCTGGAACATTTGAAAAGGTCAAAGAACTTCAAAGTGAAGTGGAAAATCATCGTGACAAGAAAATAAAGTTTCTAAGATATGATCACAGAGACAAATATTTGAGTTATGAGTTTGGTCTTCAATTAAAACAATGTGGAATAGTTTCACAAAATCATGCCACCTGGAACACCATAGCATAATGGTGTGTTCGAACGTCATAACCATACTATTATTGGATATAGTGCAATCTATGATGTTTCTTACCGATTAATCACTATAGTTTTGGGGTTATGCATTAGAGACAGCTGCATTCACGTTAAAAAGGGCACCATCTAAATCCATTGAGGCGACACCGTATGAACTGTGGTTTGGAAAGAAACCAAAGATGTCGTTTCTTAAAGTTTGAGGTTGCAATGCTTATGTGGAAAAGTTTCAACCTGATAAGCTCAAACCCAAATCGGAGAAGTGCGTCTTCATAGGATACCCAAAAGAAAATGTTGGGTACACCTTCTATCACATTTCCAAAGGCAAGTTATTCATTGCTGAGAATGGATCCTTTCTAGAGAAGGAGTTTCTCTCGAAAGAAGTGAGTGGGAGGAAAGTAGAACTTGATGAGGTTACTGTACCTGCTCCCTTATTGGAAAGTAGTTCATCACAGAAATCTGTTTCTGTGACTCCTACACCAATTAGTGAGGAAGCTAATGATGATGATCATGTAACTTCAGATCAAGTTACTACCAAACCTCGTAGGTAAACCAGAGTGAGATCCGCACCAGAGTGGTACGGTAATCATGTTCTGGAGGTCTTGTTACTTGACCATGACGAACCTACGAACTATGAGGAAGCGATGATGAGCCCAGATTCCACGAAATGGCTTGAGGCCATGAAATCTGAGATGAGATCCATGTATAAGAACAAAGTATGGACTTTGATTGACTTGCCCAAAGATCGGCGAGCCATTGAGATTAAATGGATCTTCAAGAAGAAGACGGACGTTGATAGTAGTGTTACTATCTACAAAGCTAGAATTGTCGCAAAAGGTTTTCAGCAAGTTCAAGGTGTTGACCATGATGAGAATTTCTCACTCGTATCTATGCTTAAGTCTGTCCAAATCATGTTAGCAATTGCCACATTTTATGAAATCTGGCAAATGGATAAACAAAACTGCATTCCGTAATGGATTTATTAAAGAAGAGTTGTATATGATGCAACCAGAAGGTTTTGTCAATCCTAAAGGTGCTAACAAAATATGCAAGCTCCAGCGATCCATCTATGTACTGGTGCAAGCATCTCAGACTTGGAATATACGCTTTGATAAGTTGATCAAAGCATATAGTTTTATACAGACTTGCGGTGAAGCCTATATTTACAAGAAAGTGAGTGGGAGCACTGTATCATTTCTGATAAGTATATGTGAATGACATATTGTTGATCGGAGATAATGTAGAATTATTCTGCAAAGCATAAAGGAGTGTTTGAAAGGAGTTTTTCAAAGAAAGACCTCGGTGAAGCTGCTTACATATTGAGCATCAAGATCTATAGAGATAGATCAAGACGCTTGATAAGTTTTTCAATGAGTACATACCTTGACAAGATTTTGAAGTAGTTCAAAATGGAACAGTCAAAGGAAGAGTTCTTGCCTGTGTTACAAGGTGTGAAACTGAGTAAGACTCAAAGCCCGACCACGGCAGAAGATAGGAAGAGAATGAAAGTCATTCCCTATGCCTTGGCCATAGGTTCTATAAAATATGCCATGCTGTGTACCAGATCTATTGTATACCCTACACTGTTTTTGGCAAGGGAGTACAATAGTGATCTAGGAGTAGATCACTGGACATTGGTCAAATTATCCTTAGTGGAATAAGGATATGTTTCTCGATTATGGAAGTGACAAAAGGTTCATCGTAAAGGGTTACGTCGATGCAAATTTTGACACTGATCCAGATGACTCTAAATCTCAATCTGGATACATATTGAAAGTGGGAGCAATTAGCTAGAGTAGCTCTATGCAGAACATTGTTGACATAGAAATTTGCAAAATACTTACGGATCTGAATGTGGCAGACCCGTTGACTAAACTTCTCTCACAAGCAAAACATGATCACACCTCAGTACTCTTTGGGTGTTAATCACATAGCAAAGTGAACTAGATTATTGACTCTAGTAAACCCTTTGGGTGTTGGTCACATGTCGATGTGAACTATGGGTGTTAATCACATGGTGATGTGAACTATTGGTATTAAATCACATGGTGATGTGAACTAGATTATTGACTCTAGTGCAAGTGGGAGACTGAAGGAAATATGCCCTAGAGGCAAAAATAAAGTTATTATTTATTTCCTTATATCATGATAAATGTTTATTATTCATGCTAGAATTGTATTAACCGGAAACATAATACATGTGTGAGTACATAGGCAAACAGAGTGTCACTAGTATGCCTCTACTTGACTAGCTCATTGATCAAAGATGGTTATGTTTCCTAACCATAGACATGAGTTGTCATTTGAATAACGGGATCACATCATTAGGAGAATGATGTGATTGACTTGAACCATTCCGTTAGCTTAGCACTTGATCGTTTAGTTTGTTGCTATTGCTACTTCATGACTTATACATGTTCCTATGACTATGAGATTACGCAACTCCCGTTTACCGGAGGAACACTTTGTGTGCTACCAAACGTCACAACGTAACTGGGTGATTCTAAAGGTGCTCTACAGGTGTCTCCGAAGGTACTTGTTGGGTTGGCGTATTTCGAGATTAGGATTTGTCACTCCGATTGTCGGAGAGGTATCTCTGGGCCCACTCGGTAATGCACATCACTATAAGCCTTGCAAGCATTGCAATTAATGAGTTAGTTGCGGGATGATGTGTTATGGAACGAGTAAAGAGACTTGCCGGTAACGAGATTGAACTAGGTATTCAGATAACGACGATCGAATCTCGGGCAAGTAACATACCGATGACAAAGGGAACAACATATGTTGTTATGCGGTTTGACCGATAAAGATCTTCGTAGAATATGTAGGAGCCAATATGAGCATCCAGGTTCCGCTATTGGTTATTGACCGGAGACGTGTCTCGGTCATGTCTACATAGTTCTCGAACCCGTAGGGTCCGCACGCTTAAAGTTCGATGATGGTTATATTATGAGTTTATGTGTTTTGATGTACCGAAGGAGTTCGTAGTCCCGGATGAGATCGGGGACATGACGAGGAGTCTCGAAATGGTCGAGACATAAAGATCGATATATTGGACGACTATATTCGGACATCGGAAAGGTTCCGAGTGATTCGGGTATTTTCGGGAGTACCGGGGAGTTACGGGAATTTGTATTGGGCCTTAATGGGCCATACGGGAAAGTAGAGAAAGGCCTCAAAGGGTGGCCGCACCCCTCCCCATGGGCTGGTCCGAATTGGACTAGGGAGGGGGGGGGGCGCCCCTTCCCTCCTTCTCCTTTTCCCTTCCCTTTCCTTCCCTCCTACTCCTACTACTTGAAAGGGCTCCTAGTTCTACTAGGAAAGGGGGAATCCTACTCCCGGTGGGAGTAGGACTTCCCTAGGGCACGCCATAGAGAGGGCCGGCCCTCCCCCTCCTCCACTCCTTTATATACGGGGGCAGGGGGCACCCCAAAGACACAACAATTGATCTCTTGATCTCTTAGCCGTGTGCGGTGCCCCCTCCACCATAATCCACCTCGGTCATATCATAGCGGTGCTTAGGTGAAGCCCTACGTCGGTAGAAGATCATCATCATCACCACACTGTCGTGCTGACGAAACTCTCCCTCAACACTCGGC
The DNA here is from genome assembly GCF_003073215.2 of Triticum urartu. Lineage (NCBI taxonomy): Eukaryota > Viridiplantae > Streptophyta > Magnoliopsida > Poales > Poaceae > Triticum > Triticum urartu. The sequence continues at coordinate 93,909,974 of NC_053028.1, read as the reverse complement.
TGGATCGGAGTTCGAGGGACGTCATCGAGCTGAACGTGTGCTGAACTCGGAGGTGTCGTGCGTTCGGTACTTGGATCAGTCGGATCGTGTAGACGTACGACTACATCAACCGTGTTGTGCTAACGCTTCCGCTTTCGGTCTACGAGGGTACGTGGACAACACTCTCTCCTCTCGTTGCTATGCATCACCATGATCTTGCATGTGCGTAGGATTTTTTTTGAAATTACTACATTCCCCAACAGGCAGACCCGTTGACTAAATTTCTCTCACAAGCAAAACATGATCATTCTTTGGGTGTTAATCCACTACTGCAGGATGCTGCTAACGCGACACTACAATCAGAGATACTTCAAGAAACTGTGTGCGATGCCATAATCAAAAACTGTGGTGTATGAAAACTGTCAGAAATGTATAAAACGTTTGCGATGGAGGACGCATCAAACACGATTCAGATTTTAGTTGCGTGTGCGATGAAGGCCATACGGTTTAGTTCAATTAACTTTTTGTGGTGAGGAGGAACAAAAGAAACGGGCAGCCAGATGAAGGCGTGTGTGATACACAGCATACGGTTCACTCGGATGAACTATTTGTGATTGGGCAACACAAAAGAAACGTGCAGCCAGATGAAGGTGTGTGCGATATACATCATACGGTTCACTCGGATGAACTATTTGTGATTAGGCAACACAAAAGAAACAGTCAGCCAGATCAAGGTGTGTGCAATATATGGCATGCGGTTCACTCGGATCAACTGTTTGCGTTGACACAAGAGAACAGAAATGGTTCAACTTAATGATACGTCTCCAACATATCTATAATTTTTTATTGTTCCATGCTATTATATTATCAACCTTGGATGTTTTATATGCATTTATATGCTATTTTATATGATTTTTGGGACTAACCTATTAACCCAGAGCCAAGTGCCAGTTTCTGTTTTTTCCTTGTTTTAGAATATCGCAGAAAAGGAAAATCAAACGGAGTCCAATTGACCTGAAACTTCACGGAACTTATTTTTGGATCATAAGAAGCCCAGAAGACATGGAGTGCATGTTAGGGGATCAGCAAGGAAGCCACGAGACAGGGGGGCGCGCCCTCCACCCACGTGGGCCCCTCGTGGCTCCCTTGACGCACTTCTTCCTCCTATATATCTCCATATACCCTAAAAACATCCGAGAGCACAATAGATCGGGAGTTCCGCCGCCAGAAGCCTCCGTAGCCACCAAAAGCCAATCTAGACCCGTTCCGGCACCTTGCCAGAGGGGGAATCCTTCTCCGGTGGCCATCTTCATCATCCGGGTGCTCTCCATGACGACGACGGAGTAGTTCTCCCTCGGGGCTGAGGATATGTACCAGTAGCTATGTGTTTGATCTCTCTCTCTCTCTCGTGTTCTTAAGGTGATATGATCTTGATGTATCGTGAGCTTTGCTATTATAGTTGGATCTTATGATGTTTTCTTCCCCCTCTACTCTCTTGTAATGGATTGAGTTTTCCCTTTGAAGTTATTTTATCGGATTGAGTCTTTAAAGATTTGAGAACACTTGATGTATGTCTTGCCGTGCGTATCTGTGGTGACAATGGGATACCACGTGATTCACTTGATGTATGTTTTGGTGATCAACCTACGGGTTCCTCCCATGAACCTATGCATAGGGGTTGGCACACGTTTTCGTCGTGATTCTCCGGTAGAAACTTTGGGGCACTCTTTGAGGTTCTATGTGTTGGTTGAATAGATGAATCTGATATTGTGTGATGCATATCGTATAATCATACCCACGGATACTTGAGGTGACATTGGAGTATCTAGGTGACATTAGGGTTTTGGTTGATTTGTGTCTTAAGGTGTTATTCTAGTACAAACTCTAGGGCTGTTTGTGACACTTATAGGAATAGCCCAACGAATTGATTGGAAAGAATAACTTTGAGGTGGTTTCCTACCCTACCATAATCTCTTCGTTCGTTCTCCGCTATTAGTGACTTTGGAGTGACTCTTTGTTGCATGTTGAGGGATAGTTATGTGATCCAATTATGTTATTATTGTTGAGGGAACTTGCACTAGCGAAAGTATGAACCCTATGCCTTGTTTCAACGCATTGCAATACCGTTTACGCTCACTTTTATCATTAGTTACTTTGCTGTTTTTATAATTTCAGATTACAAATACTCATATCTATCATCCATATACCACTTGTATCACCATCTCTTTGCCGAACTAGTGCACCTATACAATTTACCATTGTATTGAGTGTGTTGGGGACACAAGAGACTCTTTGTTATTTGGTTGCAGGGTTGCTTGAGAGAGACCATCTTCATCCTACGCCTCCTACGGATTGATAAACCTTAGGTCATCCACTTGAGGGAAATTTGCTAGTGTCCTACAAACCTCTACACTTGGAGGCCCAACAACGTCTACAAGAAGAAGGTTGTGTAGTAGACATCAAGCTCTTTTCTGGCGCCGTTGCCGGGGAGGTGAGTGCTTGAAGGTATATCTTTAGATCTTGCAATCGAGTCTTTTGGTTTATTGTTTTATCACTAGTTTAGTTTATAAAAGAAAATTAAAAAAATGGAATTAAGTTTGCCTCATACGCTTTATCTTTTTAATATCTATCGTGAGAATAAGGATTCCGATAATTGTGCTCAAGTGCTAGAAGAAGAATGCATTAGAATGTTTGGCACTAAATATTTGAATGATGAGCATGATTGCAATGTTGTTAGTATAAATTCCTTGAATATCCATGATGCTAATGATATGCAAAGCCACAAGCTTGGGGAAGCTATGTTTGATGAAGATGATATTTTTTGTCCCCCATGTTTTTATGAGCAAATTTATTATGATGAAAGCATGCCTCCTATTTATGATGATTATATTGATCAAAGTGGATTTGGAGAGGTCATGACTTTATTTAGTAATGATTCCACTATTCCGATGATGGTGGAAGGCGATCCACCTGCTGTTGACACAACGTTACTACCATTTATGAGAAGCAACTGTATCTATACCTCAGACATTACTATGTTTCCCTACCATCCCAATATGGGTATTGAAAGGCCGCTTCAGCCTGGATGATCAGTCCTGCGTTGGTCTCGAGATAGACAGTAGCAGGCCCTTCCCAGAGAATCACTTCTGGTTCAAAGCAAGCGTTTCGAACACCGACGAGTGGTTGAGCTAAAGTTCATTTCATCGCTTTGTTATTTGTTGTGTGAGAAAAACTTTACTAGAATGTTGTGTTGGAATGATCTATAATCCAACGTGTATCCTCGTTGTCATTGTGGGTTGATGATTTGTTGTATGTAATCAATGGTACATTTGCATATGCGTCCATGAACTCATGCCTGCTAGTGGTGTCCATATGAACAGTGCTAGTGATTTTAGTTGCAAATATTAGATAGTGCTAGTGATTTGTAGCTGCATATTTTGACAAATCGCAGTGTTACAAGGTTGACAAATGGCAATGTTACTAGATAAACAAATGTCAATCTTTCCACTTTGAGAAATGGCAACATACCCAAAATGACAAATATGCAAATCTTACCCAATTGTTTGTACGTGGTTGCACACGGGTCATGCAAAACAACCGTTTGCATTGAAGGGATGTAGAAATCCTGCTCGGCACATTTTCCCTTGGCTTCCTAGGGAAGCTGTCGGTTTGCATACGGGTGTTCTAACTAAAACATTTGCGATGAGTGTTTTATATTTAAAAATTGACATTTTTTCAAAAGAAAATCGTTTGATAAGTTTGTACATTAAGAGAGAAAAATCCAAGTTCGTTCAAACCATATCTTTCATTCAGTCACACTGTGAATTTATATTCATATGAGCGAGAATTCGAGATACAATATTAAACCCCAAAAAAACTATTTCCGGTGGCGGCGGAGGCGTCATGCCGCGCCGTCGTTGTCATTGTCGTCCTCCGGGACGCCGTTGTTGAAGTCTTCAAGGCAGCACAAAATGGTCTTCACTTGTAAATCAAACATCATGTCGTCGCGCGATTGACGGGCGGGGCGCGGGAGGACGGCAACTGGCGCCGCTGAGAGGTGGCGATCGACGGCAGCGTCCCATGCTGCTGAGGGGGGGCGCGCACGAGCACGGCGGGTGCAGCCAAACGCACGGGGACCGGCGCCACGGGGATGGAGGGGAGCGCATGGGGGCAGTGGATGCAGCCAAATGCACGGGGGCCGGCAGCACGGTGGGTGGAGGGGCGCGCACGGGCATGGGCACGGGCGCTGGCATGTACACGAGCTCGTGTGGGTCCGCCAAGACCTCGCTGACGCCTGCGGCTTCCAGCTCATCGATAGTGCTCGGTGACCAACCCGTCAATTTTACGGGGATGGTCGCTGGCGTGGACGCGTGTATGGGAGCTGGGACGAGAACAAGGGCAGCAACCGCCGCGGCCAACTCGTTCTGGGCCATGTCCATGAGGCCCCATTCCTCCTTATTTTCTATCTCCTCCGGCTCGGATTCGACTTCACCAAACTTGAAGACTAGTGGCAGATGATCATTCTGCGCCATGGCGGTGCAGTTCTGCGGGGGTGGGGGAGGGGAATGGGAGGCGAACAGTAAGGCCGCCCGTTAAACAACGGCTTGGGCGCCATTAATGGAGAGGAAGGCGGGCATCCATGGAAGTCAAAGGGCTCGCTTCCCAGTGAGCATGTGCAGCTTGAAGCTCGGATGCTTCCCAGTGAGACTGCGCATTGGAGGACAGCTTGCACGCCTCTTGGTCAGCCCGCGCACCGGACTGCGCTCGCACGCCTCTCGTTCAGTCAAGGTCAAGCAGCTGTCCGCACGACACCTCCTACAACCATTAAAACGAATACACGTGGCGTCATGTGAATGGTTAACAGAACACACACATTTTGAATTATACAAACATTTGAGATATTAAGTGGCAGCTATTTTTTCAAAATGCCTTTGTTGGCTGTCATTATTCGAGTGCATCTTCTCTCAAAATGGACACGAAAAATACCACATCATATCGGGCGCCATTCCATGATAGCATGCCAAGTTTCATGAATTTTAGACGAGTTTTGGATTTACTAGAATTTAAAAACCAGGCATCTCAACGTTTTGTCGGCAATCAACGGTGCCTTGGTGTATGAAATTCATTTCCATTTATTGCATGGGACCTAAGCATGCACCCAAGGACACATATTTGATTTTTCAACCAATTTATATGCACTAGAGCATGTGCATGTAGTTCAAATTTGAATTATGCACATAAATGCATTGAAAACTCAGTTAATGCATAAAAATGTCCAAATGAACCCCGTAAAATCCCAAAAATTGACACAACACTCCTGTTGTTCTATGTTAACACGAGAAATTTTTTGAAAGCAATAAGAGGCAACGGATATCGTCCCGTCACCAAAGGTGGTACGTTCTCTATCGAAACCATCATGCTTGTTGTGAAAAGCTTATACTCGAACCTGCCCCAAATGGGATAAAATTTTCACCATGGCTTGTTCATGCCACTCCATGATAGCATGCCAAGTTTCATGAATTTCAGACGAGTTTTGGATTTACTAGAATTTAAAAACCAGGCATCTCAACATTTTGCCGGCAATCAACAGTGCCATGGTGTTTGAGTTTCATTCCCATCTCTTGCATGGGACCTAGAAATTCACCCAAGGACACACATGTGATTTTTCAACCAACTTTGGTGCATTGGAGCATGTGCTTGTAGTTCAAATTTGAATTATGCACATAAATGCCTAGAAAACCCAGTTAATGCATAAAAATGTCCAAACGAACCCCAAAAATCCCAAAAATTGACACAACACTCCCGTTGTTCTATGTTTACATGAGAAATTTTTTGAAAGCAATAAGAGGCAACGGATATCGTTTTGTCCCCAAAGGTGGGATGTTCCCTACCGAAACCATCATGCTTGTTGTGAGAAGCTCTGGTTTGTGAGAAGCATATACCCGAACCTGCCCTAGATGGGATAAATTTTTTAACACAGCATGTTGATGCCGCTCCATGATAGCATGACAAGTTTCATGAATTTCAGACGAGTTTGGATCTACTAGAATTTAAAAACCAGGCATCTCAACGTTTTGCCGGCAATCAACAGTGCCATGGTGTTTGAAATTCATTCCCATCTCTTGCATGGGACCTAGAAATTCACCCAAGGACACACATGTGATTTTTCAACCAACTTTGGTGCATTGGAGCGTGTGCTTGTAGTTCAAATTTGAATTATGCACATAAAATGCCTAGAAAACCCAGTTAAAGTATAAAAAAGGCCAAACGAACCCCGGAAAATTCCAAGATTGAACACAACACTCCTGTTGTTCTATGTTGACACTAGAATTTTTTTGAAAGCAATAAGAGGCAACGGATATCGTCTCGTCCCCAAAGGTGGTACATTCCCTATCGAAACCATCATGCTTGTTGTGAGAAGCACTGATTTGTGAGAAGCTTATACCCAAACCTGCCCCAAATGGGGCAAACTTTTCACCACGGCATGTTGATGCCGCTCCATGATAGCATGCCAAGTTTCATGAATTTCAGACGAGTTTTGGATTTACTAGAATTTAAAAACAGGCATCTCAATGTTTTGCCGGCAATCAACAGTGCCCTGGTGATTGAAATTCATTCCCATCTCTTGCATGGGACCTAGAAATTCACCCAAGGACACACATGTGATTTTTCAACTAACTTTGGTGCATTGGAGCATGTGCTTGTAGTTCAAATTTGAATTATGCACATAAAATGCCTAGAAAACCCAGTTAATGTATTAAAAGGCCAAACAAACCCTAAAAAATTCATTCCCATTTCTTCCATGGGACCTAAGCATGCACTGAAGGACACATATTTGATTTTTCAACCAATTTGTATGCACCGGAGCATGTGCATGTAGTTTAATTTTGAATTGTGCACCTGAAATGGCTAGAAAACCAGTTTAATGTATGAAATATCCAATTGAACCCTGAACAATTCCAATTCTTTTATGACACCCATACAGTTGCATGTTCACTGCAGATAAAAGGTCTAGCAATTCAAACACCGTCCATTGCCGGTGTGATCCCATTATGTAATTCAAATCAAGATTAAAAATCAAGTAGATCGCACACAGTTTATTATCAGCAACCGTGTGAGATGTAGTACAAAATATCTTGGAGCACCGTCAGTGTATAGTACGCCTATGGCTTACGCGAGAAGGTGTGTCGGCTACAGTCCACAGCCGGTATGTCAAGCACACTAGCTCGCTCCCCCAAAACTCCCACCGCTGCATCCCTCTCTGCTTCAGTGCCTTGATTCAAATTTTCAGTAGCCCCGGCGTTTTACTCCCGCCTCTGCATCCCTCGCAATCTCAAAAATATCTGCTCGCCCTTGATCCAAATTTTCAGTAGCCCCGCCTTGTTACTCCCGGCTAGTAAAATTTTCAGTTGCCGGAGTATTTCCTCAAACACAACCTCCGCTCACACAGACACACACAACCCTAGAAACCATTGGTAGGTCGCCGCCATCGCCGGCGCCTCCATCCTCAACCTCTGCCTGTGTGCCGGGAGCTCGAGTAGCCAATGGCCAAAAATAGGTTTATCGCGGCCTTTTCGCCCGATGCCGGCGAGGTGGCCGCCGAGGTGTCCCTGTCGTCCTCCGCGGGCCCGATCCGCTGTCGCCGGTCCCCCGATCTGCCCGCCGCCGTGCCCTATGCCGGTTCGAGGACTTCCCCATCCTCCCCCGGACTCGGCAGCCGACGAAGTCCTACCTCGGGGTCCGGCAGTGGCGTTGGGGACGTGGGTCACCGAGATTACGGATCGAGAGAACCACACCCGCTGGTGGCTCGGTAGCTTCCACACGGCCGAGCTCGCGGCCATGGAGTACGACCGCTAGCAGGTCCGCTACCACGGCGCGGCGGCTAGGCTCAATTTCCCCTTCAGCACACGTCCGTTCCACCTCGTTCCGCCGGAGCCAGGGGTGGTGAGCTCGACTATGGCGTGGGAGGACCGTGAGGCATGGGAGCATCTCGAGGCCGAGGCCACCGACAAGGCCTACATGCAAGAGCTCCGCTGGCAGCACCCGGAGCTCGTGGTGGCGGAGCGGGCGATCTTTGCCAGCGCGGAGGTCGGCGAGGTTATCACACTCTCCTCCGATGACGAGGTCGAAGGCGACGCGGAGGGCGGTAAGGTTATCGCGCTCTCCTCTGATGGCGAGGTCGAAGGAGGTGGCGACCGCAACACAGAGGGCATCGAGGTGGGCACCCAGGATGAGGAGATCGACGTCGACGAGTGGAGGAGTGCCTTCCCCAACGACCCCGACGACGGTACTGGCCGGACCCGGCTCGCGGCACACCGTACATGACGAGGAAGGATTGGCTCGACCTCTACTTCGACCGAAAGTAGTTTAGCTTAGTTTAAATTTATGTTTTATGTTCGGTTATGCAAAACTATGTATGTTTATGTTTGAATGCATGCTACTTTCGGTTGAACCTGCTTTGAACTTGATCAAATTGAAGTTTACAACCTTAAGTTTAGGGGATCGACTAGAAAAGGCCAAAAATTGCTGGAGTGTATATATATATATCCACTAAGGGTTTTTGTCCTTTAACTTTTTTAGGATCGCCTAGAGATGTCCTTATGACTTGTTTATTTCAGTTTTTCACAATGTGATGCTCTATATGTGCAACTATTTGTTGTGCAGTTCAATTTCATCAATAACAGTTTCAACAATACCCCTATGAATTACGATATTTGGTTGCTGTTAAGGATATTGCAGTTAACATGCCTTTTCGTTTTTCAATTGTTGTTTAGCAACATGCATTGTACTGAATGACTAAATATGCAATCCCAGGCTACATAGCAACAAGGAAGAGTGTTACCTTAATGTTCTAATGATGTCTAGATATACATGTAATAAAATCTTATATAATGGGATGGATGGAATGTTATACTACATCATTTTTTAATTGTTGTTTAGATTCTAATATTAACTTTGTGCTTTTAGGTACATATATCATTGCCAAAGATCCACACTTCGACCCTTTCTGCGCATGGGGCAATGAGATATTCATGAACCAGCATCAAGTGAGGAAACTGATAAAGATTGTTACTAAAATGGGTCAAAATATGTCAATTGAACTATTTGTTTACACTTTATGCAAGACAACAGTGAACTGCAGGATGGTAAGTAAGAACCATGTAGCCTTATTTTTACTGCCCGTAATGAGTTGTGTTAGATGACAATATCTGGATTTTTTTCTTTTGCAGTGCATCCTGAAGCAGTTTACTCAAGATTACCTCTCAAACTACATGATTGGCGGCCGACCATCACAAGGGGTTGGACTAGAGTCATGCATGCCTTCTGCATCCAGGAGAGCACAATAGGGCCATTCCGCTTCACCTTGTTCAGCAACTGGAATGTCTGTCGCCTCTTTCTTTACCATCTGTAATAGTACAAGTATAGAACCCTGGTACATCATTCTTTATTTGGTTGCTTCTGTAATTTTTAAACATATGTACTTGAATCGAATAATGCATTGGTTGTTTGAACCTGATGGATATGAATAAAGCTATAGCCTACTTTCAAGTTTAAATTAGGTACAATTTTAAATGGAAGCAATTAAATTAGGGCGAAATTAAGTTGTGCAGGTCATTACGGCACACACGGTTGGTAAAACACAAACGTTTGCGATATACACCATAATCCGAAACGGTTCACAGAGAGGAAACGTGTGCAAGCATGCACACAGTTGCCGTTCGCAAAAGCGTGTGTGATGTTAGACACTATCACATACGGTCCCGGAAAACTAAATGCGTGCGATTGTCTACCTATCGTGCACGGTTTATAATCATGAACTGTTTGTGATGTGCCAGGCATCGTAAATCTCTCGTGCCTGGAATCTGCCTAGAATCTGCCTGGAAAGCTCCCATGCGTAGAATCTTCCTGATTTTAGGTAGAACCACAAAACTCCGACTGCGATGGCAATGCGAGCACAAACGAGTAGAAATGATGAAGTCTTTGGGATATTCGAGATATCGGAAACAGTTATACAGGGACAACTGTATGCATAAAGTCTCCATATCCTCAATGGTTTCTGGGTCGTGTGGGAAGGACCCCCCCAATCGTCCACACTCACTTGGAGACGGTCCATATGCCATCGCAGAAAGGGGTTAAAAACAGTTTGTTTAGGATCGACGCGCACCAGTTATCACACAACGATGTGAACTAGATTATTGACTCTAGTAAACCCTTTGGGCATTAGTCACATGGAGATGTGAACTAATCACATAAAGATTTGAACTATTGGTGTTAAATCACATGACGATGTGAACTAGATTATTGACTCTAGTGCAAGTGGGAGACTGAAGGAAATATGCCCTAGAGGCAATAATAAAGTTGTTATTTATATTTCCTTATATCATGATAAATGTTTATTATTCATGCTAGAATTGTATTATAACTGGAAACTTAGTACATGTGTGAATACATAGGCAAACAGAGTGTCCCTAGTATGCCTCTACTTGACTAGCTCGTAATTAATCAAAGATGGTTAGGTTTCCTAGCCATGGACATGTGTTTTCATTTGATGAATGAGATCACATCATTAGAGAATGATGTGATGGACAAGACCCATCCATTAGCTTAGCATAATGATTGTTTAGTTTATTGCTATTGCTTTCTTCATGACTTATACATGTTCCTATGACTATGAGATTATGCAACTCTTGAATACCGGAGGAACACTTAGTGTGCTATCAAATATGACAATGTAACTGGGTGATTATAAAGATGCTCTACAGGGGTCTCTGATGGTGTTTATTGGGTTGGCATAGATCGAGATTAGGATTTGTCACTCAGTGTATCGAAGAGGTATCTCTAGGCCCTCTCGGTAATGCTCATCACTATAAGCCTTGCAAGCAATGTGACTAATGAGTTAGTTGCAGGATGAAGTATTACGAAACGAGTAAAGAGACTTGCCAGTAATGAGATTGAATGTCACAGTCTAGTTTTTTTCCTCTTCTCTTTGACTGATTTTCAGTTGGTTTGGGTTGAAATTTGGAGTTCTGAATCTTTTCAGATGGATTTAAAAACTTGGGTACCCCTTGACTTTCACCCAAGTGCCTCATTCCCCTCTCTAACTATCATTTCTTCTCTGGTTCACCTCAAAATAACATTTTTGATTATTTTTCTTAAAGGAAAATATTCATTTCCCTCTCTAAAACCCTAGCTAGCTCAATGTGCTCCAAAGCAACCCCAATTTTTCTTGCCCACAAAAATCTGAGAAAATTCCAAAATATTCTTTGAAACCTAGGGCACTTTCCCGAGCAAAAATATTTCATCTTTTTGGAATATTTTTGCTACATAAAATCTTTTCTGTTCTGGACAGAAATGGGGGTTTGTACAGCAACTACCATTTTACTTGCTCTATTGTGGCTGATTTTTCTTGTGCATCATCACCCTAGTAGATGATTGCTAACCTCCAAAGCCCAGCTCCCAACTCCTAGTAGTTTGACCATAGTAAGCTCTCAAAGTTACTGACTAGAAACTTACCAGGGAATAGAAATCCATTCTACTGCGTTGATACGTCTCCAACATATCTATAATTTTTTATTGTTCCATGCTATATTATATTCTGTTTTGGACATTATTGGGCTTTATTATACACTTTTATATTATTTTTGGGACTAACCTATTAACCGAAGGTCCAGCCCAGAATTGCTGTTTTTTGCCTATTTCAGAGATTTGCGGAAAAAGAATATCAAACGGAGTCCAAACGAAATGAAACCTTCGGGAACGTGATTTTCGGAACGAATGTGATCTAGAGGACTTGGACCCTACGTCAAGACATCAACCTGGAGGCCATGAGGTAGGGGGGCGCGCCTACCCCCCCTTGGGGCGCCCTCCACCCTCGTGGGCCCCCTGTTGCTCCACCGACGTACTCCTTCCTCCTATATATACATATGTACCCCCAAACTACCAGATACGGAGCGAAGACCCTAATTCCACCGTCGTAACTTTCTGTATCCACGAGATCCCATCTTGGGGCCTGTTCCAGAGCTCCACCGGAGGAGGCATCAATCACGGAGGGCTTCTACATCAACACCATAGCCCCTCCGATGAAGTGAGTAGTTTACCTCAAACCTTCGGGTCCATAGTTATTAGCTAGATGGCTTCTTCTCTCTTTTTGGATCTCAATACAAAGTTCTCCCCCTCTCTTGTGGCGATCTATTCAATGTAATCTTCTTTTGCGGTGTGTTTGTTGAGACCGATGAATTGTGGGTTTATGATCAAGTTTATCTATGAACAATATTTGAATCTTCTCTGAATTCTTTTATGTATGATTGGTTATCTTTGCAAGTATCTTCGAATTATCAGTTTGGTTTGGCCTACTAGATTGATCTTTCTTGCAATAGGAGAAGTGCTTAGCTTTGGGTTCAATCTTAAGGGGTCCTTTCCCAGTGACAGTAGGGGTAGCAAGGCACGTATTGTATTATTGCCATCAAGGATAACAAGATGGGGTTTATATCATATTTCATGAGTTTATCCCTCTACATCATGTCATCTTGCTTAAAGCGTTACTCTGTTCTTATGAACTTAATACTCTAGATGCATGCTGGATAGCGGTCGATGTGTTGAGTAATTAGTAGTAGATGTAGGCAGGAGTCGGTCTACTCGTCTCGGATGTGATGCCTATATACATGATCATACCTAGATATTCTCATAATTATGCTCAATTCTGTCAATTGCTCAACAGTAATTTGTTTACCCACCGTGAATACTTATGCTCTTGAGAGAAGCCGCTAGTGAAACCTATGGCCCCCGGGTCTATCTTCCATCATATTAATCTTCCAATACTTAGTTATTTCATTTGCCATTTATTTTACTTTGCATCTTTATTATAAAAATACCAAAAATATTATCTTATCATATCTATCAGATCTCACTCTCGTAAGTGACCGTGTAGGGATTGACAACCCCTTATCGCGTTGGTTGCGAGGATTTATTTGTTTGTGTAGGTGCGAGGGACTCGTGCGTGGCCTCCTACTGGATTGATACCTTGGTTCTCAAAAACTGAGGGAAATACTTACGCTACTTTGCTGCATCACCCTTTCCTCTTCAAGGGAAAACCAACGCAAGTGCTCAAGAGGTAGCAAGAAGGATTTCTGGCGCCGTTGCCGGGGAGGTCTACACAAAAGTCAACACACCAAGTACCCATCACAAACCCTTATCTCCCGCATTACATTATTTGCCATTTGCCTCTTGTTTTCCTCTCCCCCACTTCACCCTTGCCATTTTATTCGCGCTCTCTCTCTCTCCGTCCGCCCTCTCTTTCTCTATTTGCCTCTTTTTGCTCGTTTCTTGTTTGCTTGTGTGTTGGATTGCTTGCTTGTCACGATGGCTCTACCTAGATTTGGTGATCTTCACCTTAAAAGGTTAGAAGAGATCGAAAGCAACGTCAGAAGTTTTATAGTTTTACAATTTGAGCATAATAATTTATTTAGAAATGAGCTTAAAGAACAAAAAAGTTTTATGGGTTATATGAATAAAGAGCTCGATGATATGTCTAAAGAATTTGATGGTTTAAAATCTCAGATTGCTCATCTCGAGAAGTTGATAGCTGAAATTTCGGATAAGCAGGCCACCTTTGTTAATAGGATGGCCGCTAAACCGGAGAAGTTCCATGAAAATAAAGGTGAAGATCTAAAAGTCATTGATGTGTCCCCTATTAAATCTTTGTTTTGCAATATGAATCTTGGTAATGATGGTACTGAATATGATCCACCTTTACCTAGACGGCGTTCCAAAAATTCGGAGTCTTTAGACCTTGATGCTAAAATTGTTAAAAGTGGGATTGAAGAAGTCAAAACTTTAATTATTAATGAACCCACTATTTTGGATTTCAAGGAATTTAATTATGATAATTTCTCTTTGATAGATTGTATTTCCTTGTTGCAATCCGTGCTAAATTCTCCTCATGCTTATAGTCAAAATAAAGCTTTTACTAAACATATCATTGATGCTTTGATGCAATCTTATGAAGAAAAACTTGAGTTGGAAGTTTCTATCCCTAGAAAACTTTATGATGAGTGGGAACCTACTATTAAAATTAAAATTAAAGATCATGAATGCTATGCTTTGTGTGATTTGGGTGCTAGTGTTTCCATGATTCCAAAGACTTTGTGTGATTTGCTATGTTTCCGTGATTTTCATGATTTCTCTTTAAACTTGCACCTTGCAGATTCCACCATTAAGAAACCTATGGGAAGAATTAATGATGTTCTTATTGTTGCAAATAGGAACTATATGCCCGTATATTTTATTGCTCTTGACATAGATTGCAATCCTTCATGTCCTATTATTCTTGGCAGACATTTCCTTAGAACGATTGGTGCAATTATTGATATGAAGGAAGGGAATATTAGATTCCAATTTCTGTTAAGTAAACTCATGGAACACTTCCCTAGAAAGAAAATTAAATTACCTTACAAATCTATTATGAGAGCCACTTATGGATTGCCTACCAAAGATGGCAATACCTAGATCTATCCTTGCTTTTATGCCTAGCTTGGGGCGTTAAACGATAGCGCTTGTTGGGAGGCAACCAAATTTTATTTTTATTCCTTGCTTTTTGCTCATGTTTAGTAATAAATAATTTATCTAGACTCTGTTTTGGTTGTGTTTTTTGTGTTTAATTAGTGTTTGTGCCAAGTAGAACCGTTGGGAAGACTTGGGGAAAGTCTTTTTAATCTTGCTGTAAAAAACAGAAACTTTAGTGCTCACGAGAATTGCTCCCATTTTTATTTGGAAAGTGTTATTTAGTTAATTATTTTTGCAGATGATTAATAGATAAATTACTCACGTCCAGAAATTTATTTTAGAATTTTTGGGGTTCCAGATCTTGCGTTAGATACAGATTACTACAGACTGTTCTGTTTTTGACAGATTCTGTTTTTCGTGTGTTGTTTGCTTATTTTAATGAATCTATGGCTAGTAAAATAGTTTATAAACCATAGAGAAGTTGGAATAAAGTAGGTTTAACACCAATATAAATAAATAATGAGTTCATTAGAGTACCTTGAAGTGGTGTTTTGTTTTCTTTCGCTAACGGAGCTCACGAGATTTTCTAGTTTAAGTTTTGTGTTGTGAAGTTTTCAAGTTTTGGGTGAAAGAGTTGATGGATTATGGAACAAGGAGTGGCAAGAGCCTAAGCTTGGGGATGCCCATGGCACCCCAAGATAATCGAAGGACACCTAAAAGCCAAATCTTGGGGATGCCCCGGAAGGCATCCCCTCTTTCGTCTACTTCCATCGGTAACTTTGCTTGGAGCTATATTTTTATTCACCACATGATATGTATTTTTGCTTGGAGCATCTTGTATGATTTGAGTCTTTATTTGTTAGTTTACCACAATCATCCTTGCTGTACACACCTTTTGAGAGAGACACACATGATTCGGAAATTATTAGAATACTCTATGTGCTTCACTTATATCTTTTGAGTTATATAGTTTTTGCTCTAGTACTTCACTTATACCTTTTAGAGCACGGTGGTGGATTTGTTTTATAGAAACTATTATTCTCTCATGCTTCACTTAGATTATTTTGAGAGTCTTAAATAGCATGGTAATTTACTTAAATTATCCTAATATGCTAGGTATTCAAGACTAGTAAAAACATTCTTATGAGTGTGTTGAATACTAAGAGAAGTTTGATGCTTGATGATTGTTTTGAGACATGGAGGTAGTGATATCAAAGTTGTGCTAGTTGAGTAGTTGTGAATTTGAAAAATACTTGTGTTGAAGTTTGCAAGTCCCATAGCATGCACGTATGGTAAACGTTATGTAACAAATTTGAAACATGAGGTGTTCTTTGATTGTCTTCCTTATGAGTGGCGGTCGGGGACGAGCGATGGTCTTTTCCTACCAATCTATCCCCCTAGGAGCATGCGTGTAGTGCTTGGTTTTTGAGGACTTGTAGATTTTTGCAATAAGTATGTGAGTTCTTTATGACTAATGTTGAGTCCATGGATTATACGCACTCTCACCTGTCCATCATTGCTAGCCTGTTCGGTACCATGCATTACCCTTTCTCACATTGAGAGTTGGTGCAAACTTCGCCGGTGCATCCAAACCCCGTGATATGATACACTCTTTCACACATAAACCTCCTTATATCTTCCTCAAAACAGCCACCATACCTACCTATTATGGCATTCTCATAGCCATTTCGAGATATATTGCCATGCAACTTTCCACCGTTCCATTTATCATGACACGTTCATCATTGTCATATTGCTCTGCATGATCATGTAGTTGACATAGTATTTGTGGCAAAGCCACCATTCATAATCCTTTCATACATGTCACACTTGGTTCATTGCATATCCTGGTACACCGCCGGAGGCATTCATATAGAGTCATACTTTGTTCTAGTATCGAGTTGTAATCATTGAGTTGTAAATAAATAGAAGTGTGATGATCATCATTTTCTAGAGCATTGTCCCAAGTGAGGAAAAATAAAAAAAATAAATAAAAAAGGAGAAAGGCCATAAAAAAGAGAAGGCCCAAAAAATGAGAGAAAAAGAGAGAAGGGACAATGTTACTATCCTTTTTACCACACTTGTGCTTCAAAGTAGCACCATAATCTTCATAATAGAGAGTATTTTGTTTTGTCACTTTCATATACTAGTGGGAACTTTTCATTATAGAACTTGTCTTGTATATTCCAACAATGGGCTTCCTCAAATGCCCTAGGTCTTCGTGAGCAAGCAAGTTGGATGCACACCCACTTAGTTTCTTTTGTTGAGCTTTCATATATTTATAGCTCTAGTGCATCCGTTGCATGGCAATCCCTACTCCTTGCATTAACATCAATTGATGGGCATCTCCATAGCTCATTAATTAGCCTCGTTGATGTGAGACTTTCTCCCTTTTGTCTTCTCCACATAACCCCCATCATTATATTCTATTCCACCCATACTGCTATGTCCATGGCTCATGCTCATGTATTGCGTGAAGGTTGAAAAAGTTTGAGATTACTAAAGTATGAAACAATTGCTTGGCTTTTCATCGGGGTTGTGCATGATGAGGGCATTCTTGTGTGACAAAAATGGAGCATGACTAAACTATATGATTTTTTAGGGATGAACTTTCTTTGGCCATGTTATTTTGAGAGGACATAATTGCTTAGTTAGTATGCTTGAAGTATTATTATTTTTATGTCAATATTGAACTTTTATCTTGAATCTTTCGGATCTGAATATTCATACCACAATTAAGAAGAATTACATTGAAATTATGCCAAGTAGCATTCCAGATTAAAAATTATGTTTCTATCATTTACCTACTCGAGGACAAGTATGAATTAAGCTTGGGGATGCTTGATACATCTCCAACGTATCTATAATTTTTTTATTGTTCCATGCTATATTATATTCTGTTTTGGACATTATTGGGCTTTATTATACACTTTTATATTATTTTTGGAACTAACCTATTAACCGGAGGCCCAACCCAGAATTGTTGTTTTTTGCCTATTTCAGAGTTTCGCAGAAAAAGAATATCAAACGGAGTCCAAACGGAATGAAACCTTCGGGAATGTGATTTTCGGAACGAACGTGATCCAGAGGACTTGGACCCTACGTCAAGACATCAACCAGGAGGGGGGCGCCCTCCACCCTCGTGGTCCCCCTGTTGCTCCACCGACGTACTCCTTCCTCCTATATATACCTACATACCCCCAAACTACCAGATACGGAGCAAAGACCCTAATTCCACCGTCGTAACATTCTGTATCCACGAGATCCCATCTTGGGGCCTGTTCCGGAGGAGGCATCGATCACAGAGGGCTTCTACATCAACACCATAGCCCCTCCGATGAAGTGTGAGTAGTTTACCTCAGATCTTCGGGTCCATAGTTATTAGCTAGATGGCTTCTTCTCTCTTTTTGGATCTCAATACAAAGTTATCCCCCTCTCTTGTGGAGATCTACTCGATGTAATCTTCTTTTGTGGTGTGTTTGTTGAGATCGATGAATTGTGGGTTTATGATCAAGTTTATCTATGAAAAATATTTGAATCTTCTCTGAATTCTTTTATGTATGATTGGTTATCTTTGCAAGTCTCTTCGAATTATCAGTTTGGTTTGGCCTACTAGATTGATATTTCTTGCAATGGGAGAAGTGCTTAGCTTTGGGTTCAATCTTGCGGTGTCCTTTCCCAGTGACAGTAGGGGCAGCAAGGCACGTATTGTATTGTTGCCATCTTGCATGAGTTTATCCCTCTACATCATGTCATCTTGCTTAAAGCGTTACTCTGTACCTACATCACGAGGATAACAAGATGGGGTTTATACCATATTGCATGAGTTTATCCCTCTACATCATGTCATCTTGCTTAAAGCGTTACTCTGTTCTTATGAACTTAATACTCTAGATGCATGCTGGATAGTGGTTGATGTGTGGAGTAATAGTAGTAGATGCAGGCAGGAGTCGGTCTACTTGTCTCGGACATGATGCCTATATACATGATCATACCTAGATATTCTCATAACTATGCTCAATTCTGTCAATTGCTCAACAGTAATTTGTTTACCCATCGTGAATACTTATGCTCTTGAGAGAAGCCACTAGTGAAACCTATGGCCCCCGGGTCTATCTTCCATCATATTAATCTTCCAATACTTAGTTATTTCCTTTGCCATTTATTTAACTTTGCATCTTTATCATAAAAATACCAAAAATCATATCTTATCATATCTATCAGATCTCACTCTCGTAAGTGACCGTGTAGGGATTGACAACCCCTTATCGCGTTGGTTGCGAGGATTTATTTGTTTGTGTAGGTGCGAGGGACTCGTGCGTGGCCTCCTACTGGATTGATACCTTGGTTCTCAAAAACTGAGGGAAATACTTACGCTACTTTGCTGCATCACCCTTTCCACTTCAAGGGAAAACCAACGCAAGTGCTCAAGAGGTAGCATGCGTCTAAGCTCAAACCAAAGCGTGGTAACGCCTTAATCTACCACAAACTACACGCTAGACATAGTTCACGTGGTGACCGCGTTCGTCCAGGCGTGCTGGCATACGGCCGACGCGCTCTGCGTCGCGCCTGAGCCTCTGTTGCGCGCGTGCTTGCTTCCCCGACTGCCAAACCTTGCCAAACTTAGCCACGATCATCGTACCGACCCTCTTAACTCCCTCCTGGCGCTCGCCGACGCTGGAGTTTGCTGCAGCGAGCACGGGCGCGGTCCGGCCAATGCAACAGTGCGATGTGCACTGTGTTCGTCGCCACCTTCTCGCCCCTGTCCTCGTCTCCCCTCGCCCACAGTTCCCGCGTGAGCTGCGTCACCTTCCCCCTTGCTCACTGACACCGTTCATCACCGGGCGCCGTGTCCAGGTGTCCTCCGGCGGAGCCCGAACCCCCCTCATCGCTCTGGCTATAAATAGAGCCCTCCCCAGCCTCCTCGAGCCTCATCCACTCTACACACACACACTCCATGATCACGTAGAAAGCCGTAGCCCGGCCCAGCAGGCCGTGGGCCGCCGTCACCGAGCTCGAGCTCGCCGGTGATCCCCTCGAGCCGTCTTCGCAGCTCCAGCCCCTCCCAGGCTCGGGCCATCCTTCTAGGTCCTCCGTCGTGCCTCAGTGGTGCCATTCCGTCCGGTTGGAGCCCCTGGTGTCGCCTCTAGTCGTCGTCCTCAACTCCGGCGACCTCTGCTTCCTGTCGCCGCTGGAGAAGTCGTTTCCGACGCTGTCCGACCACCCCTAGCTAACCTACGGGTAAGGGCAGGTGCGCCTCTGTCTCCTCTTTCGATCCCTCCTTCTAGTTTGGGCCAAGGAGCCCTCCTCGCCAGCGTGTGCTCCGGCGAAGCCACGCCGTCCGCTGTTTCCCTCTCCCCTCCCTCTCACCTGACTAGCGGGGCCCGCTAGTCAGCCACTCTATACGCGCGTGAAGCGGTACAATTGGTGGCGCCCGCGAGGTTTACGCCTTCGATGTCACCCCCCTTAGTTCTGTTTTATTTAAATTCAAATCCAGAGAGCTTCAAACAGCCAAAACTTCTTAACCCCAAGTCCAAATGAATTGATTCTTTTTGCATTGTGTTCTTTATGAAGAAATCTAGCAGCTCACTAAAAATAAGGTTTTCTCTGCTGTCTAGACTTTCTGGTGAATTTCAGAAGGGTTCTTGATATTTTCTTTTGGTGTTTATAATTGTTTTCAGAGAGTGAAGCTTGTCTTGAGGATCACCAGGAGGTTTGTGAACCTCATCTGCACTAAGGCAAGCCATAGCAACATTTTCATGGTGCCATTACAATATTTGTGATTTTTCAACTTGAATTAATGATTTAATCCATGCATATAAATCAGCAGTATATTATTTATAATCTGATTGGTTGCTTGTTCAAGTTGATATGCTTAGTTTACAGAAAGTTAGAAGCTAACTAAGTTGGTTAAGTAACTAGAAGTAATAATTGTTATGAGGAAGTAATATGAGTATGGATATAAGTACTTATTTTGAGTATTTTCTTGGAAAGAGAAAAATGATAAATTTTCTAGTAAGGATTCTGTTTAAAGTGAGGATTAATCATAACCAGGGAAGTGTTATGAGTTGTTGATGATTATTCTTAGTGTGGATATTGGTGACCCAGTTATTTCCATTGAGATATGATGTGGATGTTAGTGCTGCATTTCATGGCATATTATGACACCGGTTGCATTCACTTTAAGTTGAACATGATAATAACTCAACTTGAATATATCGTTGACCGGGTCATGGTGCCACTGAATCGAGTTTTTCCCAGTGCAACCACATTTGCCTTTACGGGAAGGCCCTTATTCGGTCCGTTGGCATGCCTCTGGTCGGTGCCTCCAACGAGGGAAGGTTATGGGCGTGCGGTACCTTGGCCCGGTAAGCAGACATAACCTTGTGTGCCCGTTGTTGATGTTATGGTACCTTGTCCCAGTGTGGGACTGTTTATGTTTTTCCACGACGGTGGTCATTGGTGTCTTTGGTAGACACGGGGCCACCCAGGACTAGCCCAGTGGGGAGTGAGTCAGAGTGTCCGAGAGAGTTTCACGGCAATGGAGGGGTTCCGTCGGAATGTTGTTGGTCCACCCGAATGGGAGTGCGAGGCCATGGGTTCCATGGTGTGGTACAGTGCGCTACCTCTGCAGAGTGTATTAGATCTATCGATAGTCGATTCCACGGTTATGGAAACGCTCGAAAGTAGGTCACACCATGGGTCAACGTTTAAATAAATTTTGCACACTAAGTTATGAACGTTGCACCGTTTTGGAAGATGATGGTGGGTGTCGGTGTCAAAACCGGCGGATCTCGGGTAGGGGGTCCCGAACTGTGCGTCTAGGTCGGATGGTAACAGGAGGCAGGGGACACGAAGTTTTACCTAGGTTCAGGCCCTCTTGATGGAGGTAAAACCCTACGTCCTGCTTGATTAATATTGATGATATAGGTAGTACAAGAGTAGATCTACCATGAGATCAAAGAGGCTAAACCCTAGAAGCTAGCCTATGGTATGATTGTTGTTCGTCCTACGGACTAAAACTCTCCGATTTATATAGACACCGGAGAGGGCTAGGGTTACACAGAGTCGGTTACAATGGTAGGAGATCTACATATCCGTATCGCCAAGCTTGCCTTCCACGCCAAGGAAAGTCCCTTCCAAGGCCAAGAAGAAGGCCACGGGGACTCGAAAGAGCGCCCGACGCCAGGAGGTGTCGGATTCACCATCCGACGACTCCAAGGCGCACTCCTCCCATGAAGACGAGAATGAGGAAGAAGAGACCTCTCCCCCTCCAGCGGGGGGAGGGAAGAAAAGGAAGGCCGCCCCAATCGGGGAGGCCGAAGGGTCCAAGAGGGGGAAGACCCCTCCTCCGGACTACTCCACCAACGCCGATGACGGCGAAGAGGAGTGGCCGCACAGGGCCAAGCCCCTGGCGAGATCGTAAGTATCTGGATACCCGAGTGATTCATAGTATTCCCCCATTGCACAGCTTTTCCTTACGTCGAACATGATTGTGCAGTCCTCCCAAGGCCGGGCTCGATGAGTCGTCGAGCGGCTCCCTGGATTTGTCGGATGTGAATTCGCTTCCGACGGCTTCCTCCCCCCACCCTACGGACGGAGCCGAGGTGGCGTCCCAACAGGTTTGAAGCCAGGAGGAGGTGGTCCTGGAGGCGCCGCAAGGCAACCTCCCAGACTCCAGGCGTAAAGGGGATAGAACCCCCAAGGGCTCCAAGTCCGGCCTTGAGCCGGACACCGCGCCGGAACCTTCAACGGTTCCGGTCTCCGGTAGGCAGCCTCCATCCAAGAGGAGCAAGCCTACCGAGCCGGTGACCTCCGTCCAACCGGAGGCACCGGACAATTTGCTGGAGACGCTTAACGGCGCCTCCATCGACGAGGGGCACCGCACTATTATGAGTGCGGTGATCCAGAAGGTTCAGTCTGCCAAGAGCGAACTGACTGAAGCCTGTGCCAGCCTTCTAACAGGCTTTGAGGTAAGTAAAGAATATGTAAAAATATTACCGCATAGACAGTAGCCCCTGATGCTCTGTTTGGCGTTCGGAAAGAAAAGCCTAATAGAGGATCTAATAATCACAGGAGTCTAACATAATCAAGTCAATATGCATATGCAGGCTTCGATGCTAGCCTCCGCCGCACTGACTGCGGAGGTGGATACGCTGAAGCAGAACCTCGAGCGGTCCGAGCAAGAGCTCGGCCTAGCCAAGCAGCAGCTCGAGGAGAAGGAAGGTAAGAAATACCTTATTGAAATATGTGAAAGGTGCAATTGCAAAAAGTGTCAGGATTAATGCGGCTATTGTAGGGGCCACAACTGAGGTGGCGACCCTTAAGCAAGCGCTGTCCGAGGCCGTAAAGAGGGCGGCCACGGAGCGCACCGAGCGGGAGAAGCATGAGACGCAGGTTGGCGAGGTGCGGCAAGAGCTCCGGGCTCTCATGAAAAAACATGAGAGTTTGGAGCTTGACTCAAAGACGCGAGAGTCTGAGCTTGTGGCGGCCATTGAAGATGCCCAGTCTGCCAAGGCCGAAGCCCTGAAAGCCCTCCAGGAGGTTGAGGCAGTAAAAAAGATAGCGACGGGTAAGGCATTCTTTATGCAAAGCAAGCACGTAAAAGTGATTTACTTGTCACTTACCCGAATCCGGAGCTCTCCAGGAGCATTCGCAGACTTTCCCCATAGCGTGTCGGATGCCGCCGCCTTCTACCGCGCCGAGGAGGGAAGCTCGACGGAGAAGGTGTTCTGGTCTCAGTATGCTGAGGCCGAACACCCGGTGCCCTTAAGCGACCAGCTGAAACAGTTGGTCGAGCTCCATAAGGTGGCCGAACAGGCCATGAAGGGCCTCATAGTCCGGCTGTGGCCTGGAGAGGCCATGCCTGGGAGCTACTTCGGGCTGGTGAGGTGGCTGGTGGAGGCCTGTCCAAGGCTCAAAGTCATCAAGCGCTCTGTATGCATCGAGGGTGCCCGTAGGGCGCTTGCCCGTGCGAAGGTGCACTGGGGCAAGCTGGATGCTGAGAAGCTTGTGAAGGACGGGCCACCGCCGGGCAAGGAGCATCGCAAGCCCGAGATGTATTATGAGGGCGTTCTGAAGGGTGCCCGCCTTGTGGCGGATGAATGTTCCATGAATGTAATTTTTCAATGAACTCGCTCGTTTTGTCCTGTGCGCTGAAAACTTGTTCATGTGCGCTAAGCAATGCTTTTTGAATTTAAAATATTACCTTCTGTGCGGCCGTTTATCAAATTTGAGAGATGGCGAGTCGTCGGCTTCTGCCCCCATGGCACGAGTGCTGGGGTGTTCGGGATAAACATGAGCGCTCTTTTTCCCATTCTTGGGTCCTTCGAGGGAGGCGCTCAACACAACGAACAAGGCAATCGAACTATAATGCTTGAACACTCTCACTTAGCCATAGAATTCTATAATTTTAAATTTCGGCGAAGCCCCTAGTGTTCGGAAGACCGAGTTCAGGGCGCTATCCACGCCTAGGCCGGATAAAGCCGACTCCTCGCTCTAGGCGGCATAAGTCTTTAGGGACTCAAAAACCTCTCGAACAGCAACCAGCTCTTGCCTCATCATGACCGTCAGTTTTAGATTTCTCTACTGAGGTGCTTAGCCCAGCTCAACTGGGGCACAATCGCAGTAGTTCTCCTAGTGCTACCTTAGCCGATATAACGGAACGTAAGGTACCAAAACATAGGAGCCGGGCAAACCCAACTATTGACCCAAGACATGATTCGGAGCCGATGCATATAATGCTATAAGTTAGGGGTGCCACACTTGTGAAAGTGTTCGGACTTCTCACACCATGTTGTGGGGTACTTAAGCCCCTGGCGTATTGGCTGTACCAAAGTGTACGGGTGCAACATGTCATTAATGAACATATATTCGTAAAAAAGAGGTAATGCGGCAATAGACGTAAGCTATGCATTGTTTATTTAAAAAAGCTGCGATCAAAGCAGAACGATACAAATAGTGTGATAAGCAAAAGATGGGACTATCAAATATGTCCTTTCCAAGGGCGAGCTGCGGAATGTTATGCGAAACAGGTATAGTGCTCGTTATAGAGACCACCTTAGAGTTCCGTAGTGCGGCGTAGCTTTCTGCTTCCCTGGTTGTATCGTTTGTGCGGCAATTGTACTGCCGAACAAGCCTTCCGAAGAATGGAGTCCTGAAAATAAGAGAAAATTTAATAAATCGGCAGCCCCTAGTGCGGTTTAAGCCGCGTTTCGGGCTTGCCGTGATGGTGCCCCTCCCCCTATGCCCATGGTATTTCTAGAGCGTAGTTATGTACGCGCGGCACTGGTTTCGCAAGTTCGCGAGGGATGGGGTTGGGGCCGCATTGCTACGCTTGCTTGGAACATGCCAGGCGGTCTTGTTGTAGGTTACTCCGGGCGCGCTTGATGGTGTCCGGACGTTTAATGGCCGGACTGGAGAATTGCCTTGAGAGGCTGCTTTGTACTTCCGCTGCGATAGCCACCGTATGCTCCTCCGTTCGGAGAGAGCGCTCGGTGTTTCCATTGAACGTGATGACGCCTCGAGGGCCTGGCATCTTGAGCTTGAGGTATGCATAGTGCGGCACCGCATTGAACTTGGCAAATGCGGTTCGCCCGAGCAGTGCGTGATAGCCACTGCGGAACGGGACTATGTCGAAGATTAACTCCTTGCTTCGGAAATTATCCGGAGATCCGAAGACCACTTCAAGTGTAACTGAGCCTGTATAGTTGGCTTCTACACCTGGTATGACGCCTTTAAAGGTCGTTCTGGTGGGTTTAATCCTCAAGGGATCGATGCCCATTTTCCACACTGTATCCTGATAAAGCAGGTTCAGGCTACTGCCGCCGTCCATAAGGACTCTAGTGAGGTGAAATACGTCAATAATTGGGTCTAGAACCAATGCGGCGAATCCGCCATGACGGATGCTAGTGGGGTGGTCCCTTCGATCAAAAGTGATCGGTCAGGAAGACCAAGGGTTGAACTTTGGGGTGACTGGATCCATCGCGTATACGTCCCTTAACACACGCTTCCGCTCCCTCTTGGGGACGTGGGTTGCGTATATCATGTTCACCCTCCGCACTTGTGGGGGAAAACCTTTCTATCCACTGTTGTTCAGCGGTCGGGGCTCCTCCTCGTCATCGCTATGCAGCCCCTTGTCTCTGCTTTCGGCATTTAACTTGCCTGCCTGCTTGAACACCCAATAATCCCTGTTGGTGTGATTGGCTGGTTTTTCGGGGGTGCCATGTATCTGGCATGAGCGGTCGAGTATTCGGTACAAACTGGACGGGCCCGGAGTATTTCTTTTGAATGGATTTTTCCATTGACCGGGTTTAGAGCCTCTGAATCCGGCATTAACTGCCGTATCCTCAGCATTGTCGCCGTTAATGTGGCGCTTTTGCTTGTTGCGACGCGACCTGCCACTGCTGTCCTTGGTATCCGAATTACCAGGGCTCTTGGTCATGTTATTGCTGCGAGGTAGCCAGCTGTCTTCTCCCGCGCAAAAGCGGGTCATAAGTGTCGTGAGGGCTGCCATAGATTTCGGCTTTTCCTGTCCTAGGTGCCGTGCAAGCCACTCGTCGCGGATGTTATGCTTGAAGGCTGCTAGGGCCTCTGCGTCCGGACAGTCGACTATTTGATTTTTCTTGGTTAGGAACCATCACTACAAGAAATATGTCAACTTATGACCACCACTATTGGTCACTGAAAGGTCATAAATTTCCATTTATGACCTTTTTGTGACCAAAAACATAAGGTCAAAAGCTGGGCGTCGTAAACTGACTATAGCGACCTTTCTTCTGGAATGGTCGCAAACGTTTATGACCAAAATACATCTACTATGGCGTTTTGGTCACTAGCAACCTCCCCAGGCCACGTAGGGATCCAGCGTGGCAATCTGACGTGGCACAAGATTCAGCCCGGTCCAATTTGGTGTTTATATGGGCCGAGCCCATTAATCGGGCCCATTTATATTTTTTTCTGTGAATTTTTTGTCAGCTTCATGGACCAAGCCCAACATTGCAGCCTTTTTATTTTTGGCCCATGGCCTTTTTGTCTCAACAGTTTCATTTTTTTCTTTTTTTATAAATTGGGTTCACTAGTCAGGTGGGTCCCCATTGTCAGGTTCAAGTACTGGGTCCTAGCCATCAGGGCAATATTCTTCATTTTTTTATTTCACGCAAATAAATACCTGGTATTTAAATTGGCACATAGAAAACACACGAAATACTTCAAATATTATCAACCATCAAAGTGCTACAATCAGATAACAAGCTCCACAAGTGTACAATCACATGAGCCACGTTCTGCTACATCATACACACATACAAATAGGAGCAGCATAAAGGGCTTCATTAATGCAAAACTTGACACTTGACAGCAATGTTAGAACTATGCTTCCTCCGACTTGTTTGTCCTGATGCTCACGAAGAAACATGAAAGCCCAGCATCTGCATGTTACAGAACAAAATGTTTAGGAACAAAATAGAAGTAAATCTAACAACATATTTAACAATAAATAACAGAATAATGAAGTTAACGAGATATTTTAAAATCAACTTGACAGTTGACAGCAATGTTTGCATTGGACACATCCAAAACTAAAATTATACATAAATGCCTAAATTCCAATGCCCAATGCCTCAGTTTAGTAAACACTAAGCATGGTACATAGTAAAGACTGGACACAACCAAAACTGAAATCATTTACTCTATCAAGCAACAATGATGCAACACACAAGAAAAGAGAGATGCACAACGGAGCAGCATCATATATCACACAATATGGACACTGCCAGCTCACTGAAGAACTTGTGGTCGCCGCCGTACACAGCCACCATAACGCCGATCACCTCGTTGGTCTTGTCCTGGAAGTTCTCTAACTCCAGGTTGTTCCACTGCAGCTCGGTATTTTCTCAACCGTATGTGTACATGCATCATGTCATACATAAAATATTCTAGTCAATATTCTCAGCTAACTTTGATGTAATGAAAATAATTACTTAAGGACTTGGGCTAAAAATTGATATTAGACATCAAAATTAGCAGCGCTCATTTCAACCATGTTCAGACTAACTTGAGGTAAATTAGCAGTAATGATATTAGTTACAAGCTAGGTGTGTAACTGCTGTCAACACCACCACCACCAGAGACACGCAAGATAAGCATCAACACCACCATGATTTTGATATCAGCCACTCCATATCACCAGAGCATCACAGGGGCACATATGTAAATCAAGTACACGTGGGCAGCTACTGACAAACCCTAGAACCACATGAATTTATCACCAGAGAGCTCCAGTAGGAGTTGATGCTTGGTTACAGCATCTAGCAGCAACTAGTACAACCCCACGTCCAACCCAAATCATGGCCAAGGCCATGCAGGAGCTACATCAGAGAAGAAGGAATGGGGAGGAGCTCACTAGAGGGACATTGTAGCCGTAGCAGAGGCTCAGCCACACCACGGCTGTGGTGTGACCATCACCACATCTAGGAGAGGGTCTGGAAGCCGCCGAAGCACCACCGCGGTGACCAGGGCAAGCGTCGGGCACAGTGGCGCCACCCCAGGGACATCACCGCATGGACATCACCGGCCTCGCCCTGTTTCAAGAAATGTTCAGAACAACTTTGTCAGACTCGATCAATTCTGAAGAAACCAACTTCGTCGTCAGACACATACATACATACATACAGGAAGCAAAAGAAGAAGAAACAGAGCTCTACATAATGTTTATATCAAATGAGCAAGACACAGGAAGCAAGACACAGAAGAATTTTAGCTTTACATAATGTTTACAAGAATAGGACACCAATACAGGATTTAACTTGTCCTCAACACTGTTAACAAGGTACTGAAAGTAGCTATGTGCATCAGCCACACCAAGTCTTATCATGAATTGGTTGCTTTTACAAACTGTAATATATTTCTGGACAACAAACTAAATAGATGGCTGCCCTCAAACCGTACATCCAAACGAAGCAAACAAGTACTCTATGCAAACCTTAGAACATGCTTTATTCAGCTAATTTACAGATCTGTTGTGTACTGTCTACGAAAATAAACATTTTGGTACCCCAAAGTTGCAGATCGTGTATGATTGCCTAGTTTAAGAGCAGAATTCCAATGGAGACAATGCACATGTAGCAGGTACGTAAAAGACATTTTTCAGGAAGTTTATGAATGAGAATATTAGCCTAGTAGTAGCAGCAGCTGTGGAACTACCGCGCTAAGATATTACTCCAGATGGTTGGATGAGGTTCTGGTTTGACAACATCTCTGAAATCAAAGGTGAACAAAACCGTAGGGAAGGAGCAATATCCAGCAGCAAACACTCATTCATTATGTACTATGAAGCATCGACTGATCTAACCGAGTCAAAATACATGAAAATCGTCATCCATCTGCCAGCCGTGCTCCGGTTGGTGGGCGCACGCGCGTCACAGCCGATGGAGGAGGCGAGAGGGGGAGGAGAGGATGATGCACTTACCCACGCGGGCGGGGCGGCGGAGGAGAAGCAGGTGGTGAGCGAAGCGCACACCGTCGACCTCCTCAACATCGCCGGAGCGGGTGGGGGAACAGAATTGGTGCATCCGCACCTGCCTGCCTGCCTGACTACCTGCGCGTGGCTGAGACGTTAGCGAGGGGAGGGAGGAGGAAGCGGGAGGAGTGCACGAGCAAGGCGGTACTGACCAACGACGCAGCAGCCGCCGCCGATGGTCGTTGGCGGCAGTAGTGACGCCGTGCCCGTGGGTCTTCCACCACGGCTCCGCGACACGAAGCAAGCGGAAGGAGAAGCCCGCAGCTGGAACGCGTGCATGTGCTCGGAAGGAGTGGTGGTGGTGGCGGCGCGAGGGA
Source organism: Triticum urartu (assembly GCF_003073215.2). Lineage (NCBI taxonomy): Eukaryota > Viridiplantae > Streptophyta > Magnoliopsida > Poales > Poaceae > Triticum > Triticum urartu. The sequence continues at coordinate 93,880,658 of NC_053028.1, read as the reverse complement.
GGGGAAGGGAGAGAGGAGGGCGTGGGGAGGCCATGGATGGGGGGAGCTCCATCGGAGGGAGGTGGCGGCCGCGATCTGGAAGGGAGGAGGTGGTGGCTGCGATCCGATCTAGAAGGGATGAGCGCGGATCCGACCGCGGCCGTGGGAGATAAGGGGAGGGGTGGGGAATCGCCGCGGCGCTTCCAACCGACGAGATCGAGGGAAGGATCGGTGGAGCTGGCGGGGAGGAAGGGGACGGGATCGAGAGGAGCTAGGGTTTGCGCTGGTGAGGAAGGGGACGGAATCGAGAGGAGCAAGGGAAAGAAAGGAGGCGGGGGGGTGGATGGAAATTGACCCGGAGGACATAGCTAGGGTTTCGGGGTTGGTGTGGATGGTTCGAGGACAGCCGTTGGATCCCCGAGCATCCGACGGTGTTTGATGCATGATCCGCGTGATATGTCCACGGACCAATCAGAATGCAGTACGATTTTATGACCATCTAAATTGGTCGTAGTTGACTTAAAATAATGTGTTAAAATTATTTAAGCTACTTTATGATCTGAGAAATTCTAAAACAAATGGAAAACCTTCTCATTATGTCACCAAAATTTGAACCAGTTTTCAGAAAAAATAACAACATGGAATAAGATAAATATCTTTAAAAAGGTGTCATCGGAAATGAGTTTTTTACAAAAAAACATTTTCCCTTTTTCGAGTGCCCAAAATGAGTTTTTTTGTGAAGGACCTACAATATATTTATTGCAAAATTGGACCGAATCATTTTTATAAAATACTAGGCCATATTTAATGCACAATTGACAAAATGGTTGGGTGTAAAAAAATTTGATCCACCTCCGGTAAAAAAGACAAATTTCCGCTGATCCGGCTGGAAGCGGGTCAAATTTGAACTGCAGCTGCCTCATAGTTTGCTATTTATTTTTTTCAAAAATCATTTCTAGGTACATAAGTATCTATTTAATCAGAGAAACACCAAAAAAATTCCAAGATTCAACCACTAGCTAGGAACGGTCATTCCTGCCGTTTTGACCGCATTTTGAAACGGGTATAAAAAATTCAAAAAAAATCAAAAAATTGGGAAACCTTCGCATTGTGTCATCATATGTGGCCAAGTTCCTAGGAAAAATAACAAACTTTTAATACGGCAATTATTTTAAAAAAAGTGTTCTCAGAAACGAGCTATCATGTGTGGAGATCAATGGCTTTCAAGCCAAATGATCAATCTTATGGCAACATTCATGGCATAGTTTGTTCAAATGATCTCATATTGTGCACAAGGGTGCATATTGGAATGGCAAACAATGTTGCCTAAGGAAGTTTTCATTTTCGTTGGACGAAAAAACCATTTTCCATTTTTCCGAGTGCCCGAAAGGAGGTTTTTTTGTGAAGGAACTACCAAATAATTGTTGCAAAATTGGACCGAATCATTTTTATAAAATACTAGGCCATATTTAATGCACAATTGACAAAATGGTTGGGTGTAAAATTTTGATCCACCTCTCGTGAAAAAGGAAAATTTCCGCCGATTCAGTTGGAAGCGGGTCAAATTTGAACTGCAGCTGCCTCATAGTTTGCTATTTATTTTTTCAAAAATCATTTCTAGGTACATAAGTATCTATTTAATCAGAGAAACACCAAAAAAATTCCAAGATTCAACCACTAGCTAGGAACGGTCATTCCCGCCGTTTTGACCGCATTTTGAAACAGGCATATAAAAATTCAAAAAAAAAAAAAATTGGGAAACCTTCGCATTGTGTCATCATATGTGGCCAAGTTCCTAGGAAAAATAACAAACTTGTAATACGGCAATTATTTTAAAAAAGTGTTCTCAGAAACGAGCTATCATGTGTGGAGATCAATGGCTTTCAAGCCAAATGATCAATCTTATGGCCACATTCATGGCATAGTTTGTTCAAATGATCTCATATTGTGCACAAGGGTGCATATTGGAATGGCAAACAATGTTGCCTAAGGAAGTTTTCATTTTCGTTGGACGAAAAAACCATTTTCCATTTTTCGAGTGCCCGAAAGGAGGTTTTTTTGTGAAGGAACTACCAAATAATTGTTGCAAAATTGGACCGAATCATTTTTATAAAATACTAGGCCATATTTAATGCACAATTGACAAAATGGTTGGGTGTAAAAATTTTGATCCACCTCTCGTGAAAAAGGCAAATTTCCGCCGATTCAGTTGGAAGCGGGTCAAATTTGAACTGCAGCTGCCTCATAGTTTGCTATTTATTTTTTTCAAAAATCATTTCTAGGTACATAAGTATCTATTTAATCAGAGAAACACCAAAAAAATTCCAAGATTCAACCACTAGCTAGGAACGGTCATTCCCGCCGTTTTGACCGCATTTTGAAACGGGTATAAAAAATTCAAAAAAAATCAAAAAATTGGGAAACCTTCGCATTGTGTCATCATATGTGGCCAAGTTCCTAGGAAAAATAACAAACTTGTAATACGGCAATTATTAAAAAAGTGTTCTCAGAAACGAGCTATCATGTGTGGAGATCAATGGCTTTCAAGCCAAATGATCAATCTTATGGCCACATTCATGGCATAGTTTGTTCAAATGATCTCATATTGTGCACAAGGGTGCATATTGGAATGGCAAACAATGTTGCCTAAGGAAGTTTTCATTTTCGTTGGACGAAAAAACCATTTTCCATTTTTCGAGTGCCCGAAAGGAGGTTTTTTTGTGAAGGAACTACCAAATAATTGTTGCAAAATTGGACCAAATCATTTTTATAAAATACTAGGCCATATTTAATGCACAATTGACAAAATGGTTGGGTGTAAAAATTTTGATCCACCTCTCATGAAAAAGCAAATTTCCGCCGATTCAGTGGAAGCGGGTCAAATTTGAACTGCAGCTGCCTCATAGTTTGCTATTTATTTTTTTCAAAAATCATTTCTAGGTACATAAGTATCTATTTAATCAGAGAAACACCAAAAAAATTCCAAGATTCAACCACTAGCTAGGAACGGTCATTCCCGCCGTTTTGACCGCATTTTGAAACGGGTATAAAAATTCAAAAAAAATCAAAAAATTGGGAAACCTTCGCATTGTGTCATCATATGTGGCCAAGTTCCTAGGAAAAATAACAAACTTGTAATACGGCAATTATTTTAAAAAAGTGTTCTCAGAAACGAGCTATCATGTGTGGAGATCAATGGCTTTCAAGCCAAATGATCAATCTTATGGCCACATTCATGGCATAGTTTGTTCAAATGATCTCATATTGTGCACAAGGGTGCATATTGGAATGGCAAACAATGTTGCCTAAGGAAGTTTTCATTTTCGTTGGACGAAAAAACCATTTTCCATTTTTCGAGTGCCCGAAAGGAGGTTTTTTTGTGAAGGAACTACCAAATAATTGTTGCAAAATTGGACCGAATCATTTTTATAAAATACTAGGCCATATTTAATGCACAATTGACAAAATGGTTGGGTGTAAAAATTTTGATCCACCTCTCGTGAAAAAGGCAAATTTCCGCCGATTCAGTTGGAAGCGGGTCAAATTTGAACTGCAGCTGCCTCATAGTTTGCTATTTATTTTTTTCAAAAATCATTTCTAGGTACATAAGTATCTATTTAATCAGAGAAACACCAAAAAAATTCCAAGATTCAACCACTAGCTAGGAACGGTCATTCCCGCCGTTTTGACCGCATTTTGAAACGGGTATAAAAAATTCAAAAAAAATCAAAAAATTGGGAAACCTTCGCATTGTGTCATCATATGTGGCCAAGTTCCTAGGAAAAATAACAAACTTGTAATACGGCAATTATTAAAAAAGTGTTCTCAGAAACGAGCTATCATGTGTGGAGATCAATGGCTTTCAAGCCAAATGATCAATCTTATGGCCACATTCATGGCATAGTTTGTTCAAATGATCTCATATTGTGCACAAGGGTGCATATTGGAATGGCAAACAATGTTGCCTAAGGAAGTTTTCATTTTCGTTGGACGAAAAAACCATTTTCCATTTTCGAGTGCCCGAAAGGAGGTTTTTTTGTGAAGGAACTACCAAATAATTGTTGCAAAATTGGACCGAATCATTTTTATAAAATACAGGCCATATTTAATGCACAATTGACAAAATGGTTGGGTGTAAAAAATTTTGATCCACCTCTCGTGAAAAAGGAAAATTTCCGCCGATTCAGCTGGAAGCGGGTCAAATTTGAACTGCAGCTGCCTCATAGTTTGCTATTTATTTTTTCAAAAATCATTTCTAGGTACATAAGTATCTATTTAATCAGAGAAACACCAAAAAAATTCCAAGATTCAACCACTAGCCTAGGAACGGTCATTCCCGCCGTTTTGACCGCATTTTCAAAACGGGTATAAAATATTCAAAAAAAATCAAAAAATTGGGAAACCTTCGCATTGTGTCATCATATGTGGCCAAGTTCCTAGGAAAAATAACAAACTTGTAATACGGCAATTATTTTAAAAAAGTGTTCTCAGAAACGAGCTATCACGTGTGGAGATCAATGGCTTTCAAGCGAAATGATCAATCTTATGGCCACATTCATGGCATAGTTTGTTCAAATGATCTCATATTGTGCACAAAGGTGCATATTGGAATGGCAAACAATGTTGCCTAAGGAAGTTTTCATTTTCGTTGGACGAAAAAACCATTTTCCATTTTTCGAGTGCCCGAAAGGAGGTTTTTTTGTGAAGGAACTACCAAATAATTGTTGCAAAATTGGACCGAATCATTTTTATAAAATACTAGGCCATATTTAATGCACAATTGACAAAATGGTTGGGTGTAAAAAATTTTGATCCACCTCTCGTGAAAAAGGCAAATTTCCGCCGATTCAGTTGGAAGCGGGTCAAATTTGAACTGCAGCTGCCTCATAGTTTGCTATTTATTTTTTTCAAAAATCATTTCTAGGTACATAAGTATCTATTTAATCAGAGAAACACCAAAAAAATTCCAAGATTCAACCACTAGCTAGGAACGGTCATTCCCGCCGTTTTGACCGCATTTTGAAACAGGTATAAAAAATTAAAAAAAAACAAAAAATTGGGAAACCTTCGCATTGTGTCATCATATGTGGCCAAGTTCCTAGGAAAAATAACAAACTTGTAATACGGCAATTATTTTAAAAAAGTGCTCTCAGAAACGAGCTATCATGTGTGGAGATCAATGGCTTTCAAGCCAAATGATCAATCTTATGGCCACATTCATGGCATAGTTTGTTCAAATGATCTCATATTGTGCACAAGGGTGCATATTGGAATGGCAAACAATGTGCCTAAGGAAGTTTTCATTTTCGTTCGACGAAAAAACCATTTTCCATTTTTCGAGTGCCCGAAAGGAGGTTTTTTTGTGAAGGAACTACCAAATAATTGTTGCAAAATTGGACCGAATCATTTTTATAAAATACTAGGCCATATTTAATGCACAATTGACAAAATGGTTGGGTGTAAAAATTTTTGATCCACCTCTCGTGAAAAAGGCAAATTTCCGCCGATTCAGTTAGAAGCAGGTCAAATTTGAACTGCAGCTGCCTCATAGTTTGCTATTTATTTTTTCCAAAAATCATTTCTAGTTACATAAGGACCTATTTAATCATAAATACATGGTTTGGTGGCGATACGTCGAGGTTTGGGCAGTGGCCGAGGGCCCCAACTCTAGAGCGCGTAAACTCGCATGCCCGTCGCGTGGTCACCGCGTGACCGTAATGTTGCCATGTGTTCTGGGCGGCTTAGGCATGTCTAGTGGGTTGGCCACTCCCCAGGTTGGTGCTAGGAAGAAAATTACAACATAAGATTCTCACGAGAAGACCGATCGATGCTCAAACATGAATTAGCAGCCAAGTGTTTGATTAGCGGTACGGGAAATGCACATGGCCAATGGGCGTGAGTTTTGGCTTAGGATGATCATCTACTAAGGAGAATGTATTCACAAATTTTTAGCTCAAAAGGAGGATCCTAGGTGGTACTTGCTTTGCAAAGTTCCACGCTGGACAAAAATATGAATGTTGAAGCTGGGCTCAAAATAATGAATGGATTGAGCTGAAATTTTGTGGAGGATGGTTATTTGGGCATAGGAAAGCATTGTAGAAAATTGATACCATTTGGACATGCCAAAGTAGTACTTCCTTCACAATGCTCTTCTATGGACAGAAACTTGGGAAAACTAGTGAGAGAGATTGGATGAATGAAATGAGCTCAAAATTGGTGTAGGTAAGTTACTTAGGTATGGTCATGCGCTGGTCAATTTTCAGATCATTTGGGTAAGCCTAGCTAGTACTTACTTCACAAAGCTTCTCTCGAGGTAGAAACTTTGGAAATTTCCCGAGAAAGATTTACTAGGAAAATTGAGCTGAATATTATCATGTGGCAATGATTTGGGTATGGAAGAGTGCCCGAAAAGTTTGAGGGTAATAGGAGGGGTCTATATAACACTTGCTCTGCAACGTGCCAATTTGGCCATAAAATATTAATTGAACCTGGGCTCACATAGATGATTTGACTGAGCTGCAATTTGGAGGAGGGTGATAATTTGGGCATATGAAGAAACTGTATAAATTTCATGTCATTTAGAGATATAAAAAAGGTACTTCCTTCACAATGCTTCTAGGTGGACAAAAACTTTGGAAATTTGCCGAGGAAGATTTGCTAGGCAAATGGAGCTGAATTTTGTCATGCGGTAATGATTTGGATAGGAAAGAGTGCCCAAAAATTCGTAGGGCAATCAAGAATATATAAATAGCACTTCCTTCGTAAAGTGTTGTTGTGAACATAATAGGAAAATGAATATTGTTGAATTAGTTTTGAACTAGGCAAGGAAGGATTTTTACATATTTGATGAAGATATGACCCAAAGAATTTATGAGATTTTTTGGGAATTTTGGGAATGATAGAAATATAGGTTGCTTCACAACCTAGGGCAAAAACTGCCACATGGACATGACACATAGGCAAAACTGATGAGATGGCGCCTAGTCATCACAACCCACCACAATCTACAAGGTTATGACCATCTATATTGGTCATTAACAACTAGAAATAAGGCAGCGGACTAGCACTGTTTTCTTTGTGACCATTTTGTGTAAGGAAATTACGACCTTTTTGACCAAAATGGTCGCAATGGTTTAGGGTTTGAAGCCCCCTGAACAGCTTTTGACCAATTGGTCTAAAATGGTCATAAATTTTTGACCAATTCTTCAAGGGTCACTGACAGAAGGTCATAAGTTGACATATTTCTTGTAGTGCATGTACAGAATTGTCTGGCCGATTCCTCTGGCTGCTGAATTATGTGGCTTAGGTCATCGGCGTCTGGTGGTCGCACATAAGTGCCCTGGAAATTGTCGAGGAATGCGGCTTCCAGGTCCTCCCAACAACCAATTGATTCTGCTGGCAAGCTGTTAAGACAATGCCGAGCTGGTCCTTTAAGCTTGAGTGGGAGGTATTTGATGGCGTGTAAGTCATCACCGCGGGCCATGTGGATATGAAGGAGATAGTCCTCGATCCATACCGCAGGATCTGTTGTGCCATCATATGATTCGATGTTCACGAGTTTGAAACCCTCGGGGATTTGATGATCCATTACTTCATCTGTGAAGCATTGTGGGTGTGCGGCGCCTCTGTACTGGGCTATATCACGACGCAGCTCAAACGAGCTTTGTCTACTCTGTTCGGCCCGGCCGGATTTACTATATCCGGCGTGACGAGTACCGTCTCGTGCCGTGGGGCGCCCACGTGATCCGTAGATCGATCTTGTTTGCCTTGCCTTGTCCTCCAATGTGTCTCGCAGGTCTGGCACATTTTCCCATGCCTTGGTAGTTTTTGAGCGGCGCCGGGGTGCGACTTGAGTGGAGGGCCGAGAGGCCTCTCTGTCGCGGCCACGGGGTGGCCGGTCGGCCGCATCATGCGTTGGTGATGTAGGTTTAAGTGCTTCCTCCTCTAATTGGGGTAGCAACCTGCGCTTTGGGTAGCACTTGGAGGGGCGTTCGAGTTCATAATCTTCGGCCGCAAGGACTTCAGTCCATCTGTCGGCTAGCAAATCTTGATCAGCTCTAAGTTGTTGCTGTTTTTTCTTGAGGCTGCTCGCCGTGGCCATAAGCCTGCGTTTGAAACGCTCTTGTTCGAGGGGATCCTCTGGCACGACAAATTCGTCGTCGTCGAGGCTTGCCTCGTCTTCGGAGGGAGGCATGTAATTATCGTCCTCGACCTCTCTGTCTGCCACTCTCTCATGAGGGTTCGCTTCTCTATCCTCCTGTGCTGAATCTTGCTAGAGGTGGTTGTCTTCGGCACTGTCCGGGGTGTTATTATCCCCCGTGCCAGAATCACCATTTTTGTTTTGGCAGGATTTAGAGCGGCGCCGCCGACGCTGGCGCTTAGGCTGCTTCTTGGAGGGGTCATCCTCCGCTGTTCCATCGCTGTTGCGTTCTTTTGGGGTGGCCACCATGTATATATCATACGACGAGGTGGCTTTCCAGTGCCCTATAGGCGCTGGTTCTTGATCGTCTCCTGCATCGGCGTCCATACCATCGATGTCTTCGGAGTCGAAGTCGAGCATGTCGGTTAAATCATCGACAGTGGCTATGAAGTGGGTGGTGGGTGCGCTTTGAATTTCTTCATCATCCACATCCCAACCTTGCCAACCATAGTCCGGCTAGGGCTCTCCTGACAAAGAGAGAGACTTTAGTGACTTCAGAATATCGCCGAAGGGCGAGTGCTGAAAGATGTCCGCGGCGGTGAACTCCATGATTGGCGCCCAATCGGGTTCGATCGATTGGGGTGCGGAGGGCTCGGAGTCTAGAGAGGAGTCCGGCTCCTTGGAGTCACGGGCTTCGTAGAGAACAGGGCTGGTGTTTGGCTCGATCGCCGTAGAAATTGCAGCCCCCGAGGCGGTGTCTAACCACCCATCCTCGGTTGGTGTGATCGGCTCCGAGCTAGGGGTCGGAGCGGACACAGGTGCGGCCTCCAGGGAACTGTTCGGCGGCAGAGCTAAATCATGCCCATCGTGACAGTGTGGCGCGCTCGGCTGTGGCTCGAATCCGTCGAAGATCAAGTCTCCGCGGATGTCGGCCATGTAATTCAAACTTCCAAATCTGACCTGATGGCCAGGGGCGTAGCTTTCGATCTGCTCCAGATGACCAAGCGAATTGGCCCACGGTGCAAAGCTACCGAATACAAAGATCTATCCGGGGAGAAAAGTCTCACCCTAGATCGCATCGCTGTTGATGATCGGAGAAGCCATCGGGCCTAAAAGCGACGACACAGAGGAACTCTCAATGAAAGCACCAATGTCGGTGTCAAAACCGGCGGATCTCGGGTAGGGGGTCCCGAACTATGTGTCTAGGTCGGATGGTAACAGGAGGCAGGGGACATGAAGTTTTACCCAGGTTCGGGCCCTCTTGATGGAGGTAAAACCCTACGTCCTGCTTGATTAATATTGATGATATGGGTAGTACAAGAGTAGATCTACCACGAGATCAGAGAGGCTAAACCCTAGAAGCTAGCCTATGGTATGATTGTTGTTCGTCCTACGGACTAAAACTCTCCGGTTTATATAGACACCGGAGAGGGCTAGGGTTACACAGAGTCGGTTACAATGGTAGGAGATCTACATATCCGTATCGCCAAGCTTGCCTTCCACGCCAAGGAAATTCCCTTTCGGACATGGGACGAAGTCTTCAATCTTGAATCTTCATAGTCCAGGAGTCCGGCCGAAGGTATAGTCCGGCCACCCGGACACCCCCTAATCCAGGACTCCCTCAGTTGTGATCGCCAGAAGGATCACTGTTTGAGACCAAGTGTTGGTCATGGTTGTGATCGCCAGAAAGATCACCGTGGGTAAGCAAGTCCGAGGGAAATTTTATCACGAGATCATGATCACAACATGTATGATATGTTGTTGCATTATTAATTGGTTAAGTATCATGATATTGTTTGACATTATGTATATGTTTGTTGTGAGCTTGCAAGTACATTCAATGTACTGACCTGCGTGTCATGCCAGCTTTCAGGAAAGTCTCGTTGGAAAGGAGTGATGTCCGAGTCTAGATCGTGTCCACATCGGTGTCCCTATGCTATGGAGTTCCGCTACGATGTTGTTCCGCTGCCACGTAGTTGTTTTGATCGAGGCCCCTTGGTGTTCACTAAATAATGTACATATTGTTCAGTCACACCATGTGTGCCGCTTGGCCTCGCCACCTGTTTTAATATGAACTATGATCCGCTAGCATCAATAAAGCGGTTGTTTTCTGTACCAAGATGTTATGTGTTGCCAGAAGACATTGTCTCTGGGCTGGAAATGCATGGTAAACCGGTTGCTCTGAGCCGGGGTGCCACAACGCTTGGTATCAGAGTCGCGCTGACTGTAGGCCACGCTAGACTACGACGTGTTAACCGGATGTTAGTTATGAGTTTAAGTTGAGTGCCGGTAGCATTTGTAGCTGGTTGTTGCATTGTATGCACTCGTTATATTTTTTTTATGCTAACCTGCTAATGGTTGTGAGTGTAGATGGCTCTAGTACCGTATCCGTGCCAGTTGCAGCTGATGTCGTACACGTCGCCGCATCTCCTTCGTAAAGTGTGGCGTCGGCTGTACCCCCTCGGTGACGAACCAGTCTATCTTGTGTACCAGGAGCGCCTAGCAGACTCAGTGTATGAGTATCACGCAGCGGTTACTCTGCGCACCAGTTCCGATTCCAGCACTTACACTCGTACCTCCCGGAGCGGTTTTACTTCTACCGCTTCTCAGGTTGTCCAGTTTGCTACATTCGAGGTCCTTGTCTGGCTTCATTATAATGAGGTCCGGATGTAGAACCACCCAGGTTTCTACTACTATCCCTCCCTACATGACAATGGTCGTGTCTGTTTCCCTATCATTGATCCGGAGTCTGATAGTGTTGCTAGCCACCTTTCCCGTTATATCACTGCTAGCTATCTTATGATCCACGAGCTAGCTCGAGAGCTGACTCATGCTCGTACTTCTTTAGCCTCTACTAGATCTATCACTGCTCCATCCTCAGGATTTACTCCTTATATTCCAGCCTGTTCTAGTTCCCCTATTTCACCGGTTACTCCTCCGAGTAGCTCGGGCACCTCGACCGTGAATCCTCTTAGTGCTCCTGCTAAGTGGGTTTCACTTCTCAGTACTCATGTAGCCCCGATGCTTCACCATGCACCTGCCCCGGAGGGAGAGCCCTCGAGGCAGCATTGTCGTGTTACCTTTAACCCGAAGGTTTCCGTTAACCTCGTCAGTTCAGGATCGGAGTCGGCTTCAGGAGAGGACCCCGCAACACCAGCAGCGCAGTAGGGTTTCTGAGTATCCACAGTTGTCAGGATGATGTACAGATGTAGTCGCACGAGTCATGGTGTTCCATTTCCTGTATGAGAGTAGTTGAACCTGGCATGATGTTTATCTTTCATGTATGAGTCTATGTATAATTATGTTGGAACTCTATTCTTTTTGTCGTTTTTTTCTTTGTTATTTTGTTTTCTCTCAGGATTTGTTGCTGGCTTTTCCCCAATTTATTTTTGGATGTTTCTCATCTCGGTTGCGTTGTCTTGGAAAAAATCCACAATAGGATGACGCGGGGAGGCAGCAGTAGCGACGCTCCTGTGTATACTCCTGTTCGTCGTTCCGCACGACAGGCAGGACACTCCCCCGAGCCATACGTTCCACCACCGCCTCCACCATCAAATCCGCCCTCCACAGAGCAAATTCTGCGTATGTTTGAGGAAAGAAGGAATAATGATCTAATTGAAATATTAAGGAGTGTGCAAGCTGTGGTTGGACAAAATGGAAGTCAGAACGGTCATCACTCCAAGCTGTCAGATTTTCAGAGAACCAAGCCTCCCAGTTTCAGTCAGGTTATTGATCCCTTGGATGCAGACGATTGATTGCAAACCATTGGGAGGAAGCTCAAGATTGCTCATATTGAAGAAGGTGATAAAGTTCCATTTGCAACCCATTATCTTGAAGGCGTTGCTACCATATGATGGGAAAACGCAAAAGCCATGTGGCCTGCTGATGAAGAAATCACCTAGGCAAAATTCAAGGATCGATTCCGGAAATATCATATCCCTACTGGAATTATGAAGGTTAAGCAGCGTGAATTTCTTGCGCTCCTTTAAGGAAATCAGTCTGTGGGTGAATATTTACAAAAGTTCAATCATTTGGCCCGTTACTCCCTTTATGATGTGGCCACCGAAGAGAGAAAGATTGACAGATTTCTTGGGGGATTAAACCCGCAACTCCGATGTACCCTCGGTATGTTTGATTTCCCAGATTTCCAAACTCTTGTAAACAAGGCTTTCATTGCTGAACGGGAGCACAAGCTCTTATCAGACAATAGGCCTGCCAATAATGATCACAAGCACAATTTTGAGACAAGGAAGGAAGGGCAGCTAGTGCAAAAGGCTCGTACCTGGCAGCAGACTCAGGTGGATTACAAGCCCAATTGGCAACAAAATGTTAACAAGAGCACCACACAAGTCAAGAATGTCGTGACCAACCCAGTGCGAGAGGAGTACCAGCGCAACAATTCTTGCTTCAGTTGTGGGCAAACCGGACATTATGCTAGACAGTGTCCCACGAACAGCAAGGCAAGTGCCCTAATCAGGCCACAAGTCAAATTTATGGAGTCATGCCCTACCCAGCAAAACATCACTGGGCACGTTCATCACCTCTCCGCAGATGAAGCCCAAGAGAACCCTGAAGTCATCATTAGTATGTTTTCTGTTAATAACATACCTGCCGTAATTTTTTTGACTCTGGGGCTTCCCACTCTTTTATTTCGCGGAGTTTTGTTGCCCAAAATAAATTTCCTTGTTCGCTGTTGGGCAAGAATATGTTGGTACAAACCCCGGGATCCTTAATCAAGAGTAATCCGGACTGCCGTAATCTGGAAATCAATATCAACGAAGCCCATTTTCCATCTTCCTTGATAATCATTGAGTCTGTAAAGTTGGATGTTATCTTGGGTATGAATTGGTTGTCCCAATATCAAGTATGCATAAACTGCGCGACCCGAGAAGTCACTTTGACTAGTCAAGAGGGACAGACTACCAAATTCTATGCTCGCAAAAGCATACCCCAGAAAGAAATGGTTTTCACCGCTATGGCTGATGAGTTGGAATTAATTCCTGTGGTCAGTGAGTTTCCTGATGTGTTTCCAGAAGAACTGCCAGGCATGCCACCCGATCGAGAGCTTGAGTTTGCAATAGATCTTGTGCCCGGAACCACACTGCTATACAAGAAGTATTATCGGATGCCCTCATCGAAATTAGTGGAGCTAAAGAAACAGCTTGACGAAATGCTCCAAAAAGGATATATCCGTCCCAGCTCTTCACCATGGGGATCACCTGCTATCTTCGTGGATAAGAAGGATGGCAGCCTCCGCATGTGTGTGGATTACCGTGAGCTGAATGATGTCACCATCAATAATAAATATCCACTACCCCAGATTGATGACTTGTTTGTTTAGCTCAGTGGGACCAAGGTATTCTCCAAGATTGATTTAAGGTCAGGGTATCATCAACTCAAGATTAAAAAGGAAGATATTCCTAAGACCGCATTCACTACTCGGTATGGTCTTTATGAATATACAGTTATGTCCTTTGGTCTCACCAATGCCCCTGCCTTCTTCATGCATATGATGAACAAAGTATTCATGGACTTCCTTGATAAATTCGTGGTAGTCTTTATCGATGACATACTTATATACTCAAAAAGTGAAGAAGAGCACAAAGAACACCTCCGAGCAGTGCTACGACGACTCCGCGACCATCGGCTATATGCCAAATTCAGTAAATGCGAGTTTTGGCTCAAGAAAGTTGGATTTCTCGGACATGTGCTATCCACCGAAGGTATAGCCATGGACCCAAGCAAAGTAAAGGACGTGCTCAATTGGTTGCCACCCTCAACCATATCACAGATCCGGAGTTTTCTTGGATTAGCCAGATTTTACCATCATTTCATTCAAGGGTTTTCCAAGATTGCCAAACCCATGATGGAGCTGCTCAAGAAGGATAAGAAGTTTGAATGGATGAAGGAATGTGAGAAATGCTTCAATGAGCTAAAGACATGGCCGACGACCGCACCTGTGTTGACTCTTCCAGATATATACCACAGCTTTGATGTGTACTGCGACGCCTCCAGACAAGGACTTGGATGCATACTAATGCAAGACGGCAAGGTGGTAGCATATGCCTCGTGACAGCTACAACCCCACGGCGGAAATTATCGTACTCATGATCTGGAATTGGCCACGGTGGTTCATGCTCTAAAAATTTGGAGACACTACCTCATCGGGAAGAGGTGCCAAATTTTTACCGACCACAAAAGTCTCAAGTATATATTTACTCAGCTAGATTTAAATCTCCGTCAACGAAGGTGGCTTGAGTTAGTCAAGGATTATGATCTTGGAATAAATTTTTACCTGGGTAAGGCCAACATGGTTGACGATGCACTCAGTCGAAAGCCTGTCAACCTGAATGTCATACTGAATTTCGTGCCTCCTGAACTTCAAAAGGAGATTGCTCAGCTCAACCTGGTCATAGTTGATGCTGGTCTTGCTAATATTTTGGAAATTGCACCTACACTTGAGGAAGAGATCTGCAAGGCCCAGCCAGCTGACACCGTCCTGCAGAAACGTGCCAAGCGTCTGATAGCAGGACAGACTTCAGATTTTTCTAAGGATCAACTTGGTACCCTCCGATTCTGTGGAAGGATTTGTGTACCTAGTCATGCGGATTTAAGGAAGAAAATCATGTCGGAAGCACACGAATCTTCGTATTCTATTCACCCTGGAGGTACTAAAATGTATGAAGACCTTCAACAAGTATTCTGATGGGATGGAATGAAGAAATACATTGCCTATTTCGTGGCCTGTTGCGACATATGCAACAAGGTGAAGGCAGAGCATCAGAAGCCAGCCGGACTTCTCCAACCACTGCCGGTTTCACAATGGAAATGGGATGATATCTGCATGGATTTTGTCACAGGGCTACCTAAGACTCAGTGAGGCAATGATGCAATCTGGGTTATAGTGGACACCTTAACCAAGGCAGCTCACTTTATCCGGATCAGAACCACTTATTGTGCAGATCAACTTGCACAACTATATGTATCCAGGATAGTCAGTTTGCATGGAGTACCCCGAACAATCACTTCTGACCGAGGGTCACTTTTTACCTCAGCTTTCTAGTCACGTCTCCATCAAGCCTTGGGGACATCGCTAAAATATAGTACCGCTTATCATCCTCAGACTGATGGACAGACTGAGCAGGTAAACCAAATACTCGAAGATATGCTACGAGCCTGTGCTTTGGCCCAAGGATCTAACTGGGAAGACTGCCTACCGTATGCCGAGTTCTCATACAACAACAACTTCCAGGCCATTTTAAAGATGTCACCATATGAGGCTCTGTATGGCCGTAAGTGCCGCACCCCTTTGAATTGGTCTCAAACTGGAGATAGCCGTATTCTCGGAACGGATCTCATGATGGAAGCTGAGAAGCAAGTCAAGGAAATCCGAGACAGATTGGAATTGGCCAAATCGCGACAAGAGAGTTATTATGATGCGAAACACCGACAGGTCAGTTTTGAACCCGGAGAACACGTATACCTCCGAGTCACCCCTATGAAAGGAGTCAAGAGATTCCAAACTCGTGTAAAGTTGGCACCCAAATTTATTGGTCCTTTTCCAGTTATGTCCAGAGTGGGTACTGTTGCATATCAATTGGAAGTACCCCCCGAATTGTCGGAAGTACACAATGTGTTTCATGTTTCATAGTTGAGGCGATGCATATCGCCGCCTGAGAAAAAGACTGCTATGACTGAAATAGAATTGGCAAGGGATTTAACATATGAAGAGAGACCGGTCAGAATTTTGGATCAGATGGAAAGGGTCACTCGTAGTAAAGCAAGAAAGTTTTACAAAGTTTAGTGGGAGCATCACACAAAGGCAGAATCGACTTGGGAACGAGAAGAATTTCTAAAGGCACAGTATCCAGAATGGTTTTCCCAAGCAACCGAATCTCGAGGACGAGATTCATCCTAAGTGGGGAGGTTTGTGACAGTCTAGTTTTTGCCCTCTTCTCTTTTACTGATTTTCAGTTGGTTTGGTTTGAAATTTGGAGTTTTGAATCTTTTCAGATGGACTTAAACACTTGGGTACCCCTTGACTTTTACCCAAGTGCCTCATTCCCCTCTCTAACTATCATTTATTCTCTGGTTCACCTCAAAATAACATTTTTGAATATTTTTCTTAAAGGAAAATTCATTTCCCTCTCTAAAACCCTAGCTAGCTCAATGTGCTCCAAAGCAACCCCAATTTTCCTTGCCCACAAAAATCTGAGAAAATTCCCAAATATTCATTGAACCCTAGGGCACCTTCCTGAGCAAAAATATTTCATCACTTTTTGGAATATTTTTGCTACAGAAAATCTTTTTTGTTCTGGACAGAAATGGGGGTTTCTACAACAACTACCATTTTACTTGCTCTATTGTGGCTGAATTTTCTTGTGCATCATCACCCTAGTAGATGATTGCTAACCTTCAAAGCCCAGCTCCCAACTCCCAGTAGTTTGACCATAGTAAGCTCTCAAAGTTACTGACCAGAAACTTACCAGGGAGTAGAAATCCATTCTACTGTGTCTAAGCTCAAACCAAAGCGTGGTAACACCTTAATATACCATGAAGTACACGCCAGACATGAAGTTTGGGCTTAGGTCGGCCTGAGGTCATAGTTCACGCGGTAACCGTGTTCGTCCAGGCGTGCTGGCATACGGCCGACGCGCTCTGCGTCGCGCCCAAGCCTCTGTTGCGCGCGTGCTTGCTTCCCCGACTGCCAAACCTTGCAAACTTAGCCACGATCATCGTCCCGACCCTCCTAACTCCCTCCTGGCGCTCGTCGATGCTAGAGTTCGCCGCAGCGAGCACGGGCGCGCTCCGGCCCACGCAACAGTGCATTGCGCACTGTGTTCGTCACCACCCTCTCGCCCCTGTGCTCGTCTCCGCTCACCCACAGTCCCCGCATGAGCTGCGTCGCCTTCCCCCTCGCTCACTGACGTTGTTCGTTGCCGGGCACCGTGTCTAGGTGTCCTCCGGCGGAGCCCGAACCCCCCTTGTCGCTCCGGCTATAAATAGAGCCCTCCCCAGCCTCCTCAAGCCTCATCCACTCCACACACACACACTCCACGATCACGTAGGAAGCCGTAGCCAAGCCGGGCAGGCCACGTGCCGCTGTCACCGAGCTCGAGCTCGCCGGCGATCCCAGGCTCGGACCATCTCTGCAGCTCCAGCCCGTCCCAGGCTCAGGCTATCCTTCGAGGGCCTCCGCCGTGCCTCGGCGATGCCGTTCCGCCTGGTTGGAGCCCCTGATGTCGCCTCTAGTAGCTGTCGTCCTCATCTCCGGCGACCTATGCTTCCTGTCGCCGCTGGAGAGGTCCTTTCCGGCGTCGTCCGACCACCCCTAGCTAACCTACGAGTACGAGCAGGTGCGCCTTTGTCTCCTCTTTCGATCCCTCCTTCTAGTTCGGGCCAAGGAGCCCTCATCGCGGCCGTGTGCTCCGGCGAAGCCGTGCCGTCCTCTGTTTCCCTCTCCCCCTCCCTCTCACCTGACTAGCGGGGCCCTCTAGTCAGCCACTCTGTACGTGCGCGAAGTGGTACAATTGGTGGCAACCGCGAGTTTTACGCCTTCGACGTCACCCCCACCTTAGTTTTGTTTTATTTAAATTCAAATCCAGAGAGCTTCAAACAGCCAAAACTTTTAACCCCAAGTCCAAATGAATTGATTCTTTTTGCATTGTGTTCTTTATGAAGAAATCTAGCAGCTCACCAAAAATGAGGTTTTCTCTGCTGTCTAGACTTTCTGTTGAATTTCAGAAGGGTTCTTGATATTTTCTTTTGGTGTTTATAATTGTTTTCAGAGAGTGAAGCTTGTCTTGAGGATCACCAGGAGGTTTGTGAACCTCATCTACACTAAGGCAAGCCACAACAACATTTTCATGGTGCCATTACGATATTTGTGATTTTTCAACTTGAATTAATGATTTAATCCATGCATATAAATCACTAGTATATTATATATAATCTGATTGGTTGCTTCTTCAAGTTGATATGCTTAGTTTACAGAAAGTTAGAAGCTAACTAAGTTGGTTAAGTAACTAGAAGTAATAATTGTTATGAGGAAGTAATATGAGTATGGATATAAGTACTTATTTTGAGTATTTTCTTGGAAGAGAAAAATGATAAATTTGCTAGTAAGGATTCTGTTTAAAGTGAGGATTAATCATAACCAGGGAAGTGTTATGAGTTGTTGATGATTATGCTTAGTGTGGATATAGTTGACCCAGTTATTTCCATTGAGATATGATGTGCATGTTAGTGCTGCATTTCATGGCATATTATGACACCGGTTGCATTCACTTTAAGTTGAACCTGATAATAACTCAACTTGAATATATCCTTGACCAGGTCATGGTGCCACTGAATCGAGTTTTTCCTAGTGCAACCACATTTGCCTTTATGGAAGGCCTTTATTCGGTCCGTTGTCATGCCTCTGGTCGGTGCCTCCAACGAGGGAAGGGTATGGGCGTGCGGTACCCTGGCCCGGTAAGCAGACATAACCTTGTGTGCCCGTTGTTGATGTTATGGTGCCTTGTCCCAGTGTGGGACTGTTTATGTTTTGCCACGACGGTGGCCGTTGGTGTCTTTGGTAGACACGGGGCCACCCAGGACTAGCCCAGTGGGGAGTGAGTCGGAGTGGCCGATAGAGTGTCATGGCAATGGAGGGGTTCCGTCGAAATACCGTTGGTCCACCCAAATGGGAGTGCGAGGCCATGGGTTCCATGGTGTGGGTACAGTGCGCTACCTCTGCAGAGTGTATTAAATCTATCGATAGCCGAGTCCACGGTTACGGACACGCTCGAAAGTAGGTCACACCATGGGTCAACGTTTAAATAAATTTTTAAATAAATTTTGCACACTAAGTTATGAACGTCGCATTGTTGAGAAGATGATGGTGGGTTAACCATCTTGATGTTGGTTGTGATCGCCGGAAGGATCACCGTTTGAGGCCAAGTGTTGGTCATGGTTGTGATCGCCGGAAGGATCATCGTTTGAGGCCAAGTGTTGGTCATGGTTGTGATCGTTGGAAGAATCACCGTTTGAGGCCAAGTCTTGGTCATGGTTATGATCGCTAGAAGGATCACTGTTTGAGACCAAGTGTTGGTCATGGTTGTGATCGCCGGAAAGATCGCCGTTGGTAAGCAAGTCCGAGGGAAATTTTATCACGAGATCATGATCACAACATGTATGATATGTTGTTGCATTATTAATTGGTTATAAGTATCATGATATTGTTTGACATTATGTATATGTTTGTTGTGAGCTTGCAAGTACATTCAATGTACTGACCTGGCGTGTCATGCCATCTTTCAGGAAATTCTCGTTGGAAAGGAGTGTCGTCCGAGTCTAGATCATGTCCACATCGGTGTCCCTGTGCTACGGAGTTCTGCTACGATGTTGTTCCGCTGCCACATAGTTGTTCTAATCGAGGCCCCCTTGATGTTCACTAAATAATGTAGATATTGTTCAGCCGCACCGTGTGTGCCGCTTGGCCTCGCCACCTGTTGTAATATAAATTATGATCCGCTAGCATCAATAAAGCGGCTGTTTTCTGTACCAAGATGTTGTGTGTTTCCAGAAGACATGGTCTCTGGGCTGGCAATGCATGGTAAACCCGTTGCTCTGAGCTGAGGTGCCACATTGAACTAGGTATGATGATACCGACGATCGAATCTCAGGCAAGTAACATACCGATGACAAAGGGAACAACGTATGTTGTTATGCGGTTTTACTGATAAAGATCCCCGGGTACCGAGCTCGAATTCGCCCTATAGTGAGTCGTATTACAATTCACTGGCCGTCGTTTTACAACGTCGTGACTGGGAAAACCCTGGCGTTACCCAACTTAATCGCCTTGCAGCACATCGGTATTATGAGTTATGTGATTTGATGTACCGAAGGTTGTTCGGAGTCCCGTATGAGATCACGGACATGACGAGGAGTCTCGAAATGGTCGAGACATAAAGATCGATATATTGGAAGACTATATTCGGACATCGGAAAGGTTTCGAGTGATTCGGGTATTTTTCGGAGTACCAGGGAGTTACAGGAATTCACCGGGAGAAGTAATGGGCCTTATTGGGCTTTAGTGAGAGGGGATAAGGGCCAAGAGGTGGCGCGCGCCTCCCCCTGCCAAAACCGAATTGGACAAGGGGTGGGGCCGCGGCCCCCCTCTCTTTCTCCCCATGCCTCTCTTTCCTTCTCTCCTACTCTGAATAGGAAAGAGGAGGGGAATTCCACTTGGACCGGGGAGTCCTAGTAGGATTCTCCACACCTGGCGTGCCCCTTAGGGACGGCCACCTCTTCCCTCTGCTCCTTTATATACGTGGCCAGGGGGCACACCATAGACACACAAGTAGATCTCTTAGCCCTGTGCGGTGCCCCCCGCCATAGATTTCCACCTCAGTCATATCGATCTAGTGCTTATGCGAAGCCCTGCGTCGGTAACTTCATCATCACCATCATCATACCGTCGTGCTGACAAAGCTCTCCCTCGACACTCAGCTGGATCTAGAGTTCGTGGGACATCTCCGAGCTGAACGTGTGCAGATTGCGGAGGTGCCGTACCTTCGGTGCTAGGATCGGTCGGATCATGAAGATGTACGACTACATCAACTGCATTGCCATAACGCTTCCGCTTACAGTCTACGAGGGTACATAGACAACACTCTCTCCTCTCATTTCTATGCATCACCTAGATGGATCTTGTGTGTGCGTAGGATTTTTTTAAATTACTGCATTCCCCAACATTGTGTTTGAAGTGATTCCAAGGTTGATACAATCACCATCGCACACTCCCTCTACCTTCGAGATTAGTGTTGAACCTAAATAAATGTTATTTTGGTGTTTGCATTGAGAATGAATATGGTTAGATCACGTTCATTGCAATACGTTTCATCATTTAAGTCGGAGAATGATTGTTGTTCTGTTTACATGAATAAAACCTTCTATGGTCATACACCCAATGTGAATGGTTTATTGAATCTCAATCGTGATGATACACATATTCATAATATTGATGCTAAAAGATGCAAAGTTGATAATGATAGTGCAACATATTTGTGGCACTGCCGTTTAGGTCATATTGGTGTAAAGCGCATGAAGAAACTCCATACGGACGGATTTTTGGAATAACTTGATTATGAATCATTTGATACTTGCAAACCATGCCTCATGGGCAAAATAACTAAAACTCCATTCTCCGGAACAATGGAGCAAGCTAATGACTTATTGGGAAAAATACATACCGATGTATGTGGTCCGATGAGTGTTGAGGCACGCAGCGGGTATCGTTATTTTCAGACCTTCATAGATGATTTAAGCATATATGGATATATCTACTTAATGAAACACAAGTCTGAAACATTTGAAAAGTTCAAATAATTTCAGAGTGAAGTGGAGAAATCATCGTAACAAGAAAATAAAGTTTCTACAATCTGATCGTGGAAGCGAATATTTGATTTACGAGTTTGGCCTTCATTTAAAACAATGTGGAATAGTTTCACAACTCAAGCCACCTGGAACACCACAACGTAATGGTGTGTCCGAACATTGTAACTGTACTTTATTAGATATGGTGCGGTCTATGATGTCTCTTACCGATTTACCACTATTGTTTTGGGGTTATGCATTAGAGACATCAGCATTCACTTTAAATAGGGCACCATCTAAATCCTTTGAGACAACACCGTATGAATTGTGGTTTGGCAAGAAACCTAAGATGTGGTTTCTTAAAGTTTGGGGTTGTGATGTGATGACCCACAAGTATAGGGGATCTATCGTAGTCCTTTCGATAAGTAAGAGTGTCGAACCCAACGAGGAGCAGAAGGAAATGATAAGAAGTTTTCAGTAAGGTATTCTCTGCAAGCACTAAAATTATCGGTAACAGATAGTTTTGTGATAAGGTAATTTGTAACGGGCAAGGGAGTCCTGGATTAGGGGGTATCCGGACAGCTGGACTATATCCTTTGGCCGGACTGTTGGACTATGAAGATACAAGATTGAAGACTTCGTCCCGTGTCCAGATGGGACTCTCCTTGGCGTGGAAGGCAAGCTTGGCAGTACGGATATGTAGATCTCCTTCCTTGTAACCGACTCTGTGTAACCCTAGCCCCCTCCGGTGTCTATATAAACCGGAGGGTTTAGTCCGTAGGACCAACAACAACAATCATACCATAGGCTAGCTTCTAGGGTTTAGCCTCTCTGATCTCGTGGTAGATCAACTCTTGTACTACTCATATTATCAAGAACAATCAAGTAGGACATAGGGTATTACCTCCATCAAGAGGGCCCAAACCTGGGTAAACACCGTGTCCCCTGCCTCTTGTTACCATTCGCCTAGACACACAGTTCGGGACACCCTACCCGAGATCTGCCGGTTTTGACACCGACATTGGTGCTTTCATTGAGAGTTCCTCTGTGTCATCATCATTAGGCTGGATGGCCCCTTCAATCATCGATAGCGATGCAGTCCAGGGTGAGACTTTTCTCCCCGGACAGATCCTTGTATTCGGCGAACCCGCACTGCAGGCCAACTCGCTTGGCCATCTGGAGCAGATCGAGAGTTATGCCCCTGGCCACCAGTTCAGGTTTGGAAGCATAAACCACACGGCCGACATCCGCGGAGACTTGATCTTCGACGGATTCGAGCCCCTGCCGAGTGCGCCACACGGTCACGATGAGCATGATTTAGCTCTACGATCGGACAGTGTTCGGGAGATCTCACCGGCAACCGCTCCGACCCTCAATTCGGAGCCAATTGCGCCATCCATGGACGGGTGGATAGACCCTGCCACGGAGGCCGCATTCTCAGTGGTGATCGAGCCGAGTATCGACCTTACCCCTCACGGGAGCCGTGACGCCGAACTTCCGGATTCTTCCCCGGCCACGGACTCCGAACCGCCTGCGCCCGTGCCTATCGAATCCAACTGGGCGCCGATCATGGAGTTCACCTCCGCGGATATCTTTCAGCACTCGCCCTTTGGCGACATACTGAACTCATTAAGGTCTCTCTCCTTTTCAGGAGAGTCCTAGCAGAACTATGGCCGGCCAGATCGGGATGCGGATGACAAAGAAATTCGCCGCCAACCCACCACCCACTTAGTAGCCACTATCAACGATTTGACCGACATGCTCGCCTTCGACTCCGAAGACATCGACGGTATGGACGACGATGCAGGAGACGAACAGGAGCCACTGCCCACAGGGCACTGGACGCCCACTTCATAATATGATGTATACATGGTGGACACACCCAAAGAAAACGACGATGAGGAACGAAAGGACACGGTGAAGGATCGTTCCCTCGAGAAGCAGTCAAAGCGGCAGCGTAAGCGCCACTCCAAATCCCGCCTCAGCAGAAACAGCGATCATATAGACCCAGCGATAGAGCAGGGTGAGCCATCGGACGACAAACATGGCATTGAACCACCGTCCGACCACGGCAACACAGAGAATCAAACCGAACAACCCGACTCTAGCGAAGATAACAGTCCGGATGACATCACACCGGACAGGCACCCGGAGCAACAGAATACCCATCAAAGGCTTGTTGCCACTGCGAGGAGTCTGAAAAAGCAGAAGCAAAGGCCCAGGGCTGCACAAGACACACTCAGAATTAGATGGAGTGAAGTACTCAACACTGCAGCAAAGTACGACAGTAGTCGCCACACAAAGAGCTACCCGAAGCGAAAGCTGCTACCTGAATTCGATGAGGAGGCCTTAGATCCCCCGCAATCAAAAAACAAAACAGCCATCCGGTCGGATAGACGACCTTGTGGCCAACATAGAGCGGCAAACGACGCCGCACATAAGCCAGTACGCGATCCACGTGAGGGCTCGCATCAAAAGGACGACGCAACCAGATCCATCTACGGGCCAAGCAAGCGCACTCCAGCACGCAATGCAACACAACAAAAATCCGAACACCATGGTACACCCAAATACAGGGGTGCCGCACAGAAACTATGTTTCACCGATGAGGTGCTGGACCATGAATTTCCAAAGGGATTCAAACCCATAAACATAGAGGCGTATGACGGAACGACAGAACCTGGGGTTTGGATTGAGGACTACATCCTCCATATCCACATGGCTCGAGGAGACGATCTCCACGCCATCAAGTACTTACCCCTCAAGCTCAAAGGGCCAGCTCGGCACTGGCTTAAAAGCCTCCCCGAAAACTCCATTGGAAGCTGGGAAGAGCTCGATGACGCTTTACGGGCAAATTTCCAAGGACCTATGTCCGACCACCGGATGCAGACGATTTAAGTCATATAACTTAACAGCTCGGAGAGTCAGCCCGAAAGCTTTGGAACAGGTTTCTCACTAAAAAGAACCAAATAGTCGACTGTCCGGACGCCGAAGCCTTAGCAGCTTTCAAGCACAACGTTCGAGACGAATGGCTTGCCAGACACCTCGGCCAAGAAAAGCCGAGAACAATGGCAGCATTAACAAGCCTCATGACCCGCTTTTGCACGGGCGAGGATAGCTGGTTAGCCCGATGTAGCACCAGCGACCCAAGTACATCCGAAGTCATGGACGGAAACGGGAAGCCACGACGCAGCAAAAACAAGCGCCGGAATAAAGAAGACAGCCCGAAGAGCACGGCGGTAAACGCCGGATTCAGAAGCTCCCGGCTAGGTCAGCAAAAGCTTCCCTCCAAAGGCAACAGAGACGAACTGTCCAGCCTGAACAAGATTCTGGACAAACTATGTCAGATCCATAGCACCCCCGATAAACATGCAAATCATACCCATAGAGAATGTTGGGTCTTCAAGCAGTCCGGCAAACTCAACGCCGAACACAAGGGGCAGGATACACCAAGCGAAGACGGGGACGAGCCTCGCAAGCAAAGCACTGGGGAACAGAAGAAATTCCCACCAGAAGTCAAAACTGTAAACGTGTTACACGTGATGAAGGGGATAAACAAAGCGGCACTCCTAGAGACACATGCCCCAGGGCCCATTACCGCGGAGTTCAGCCACTGGTCGCCCAAACCGGTCACCTTTGACCATCGGGATTACTCGGCAAGTATCCGGCATGCAGGATGGGCTGCCTTGGTGTTAGACCCGATAATTGACGGATACCACTTCACACGAGTCCTGATGGATGGCGGCAGTAGTTTAAACCTGATATATCAGGACACAATCCGCAAAATGGGATAGACCCAACAAAAATCAGCCATAGCAGTACTACCTTTAAAGGAGTAACGCCTGGCCCAGAAGCCCATTGTACGGGCTCCCTGCTACTAGAGGTTATATTCGGCTTTCCCGATAACTTCCGCAGCGAGAAGTTAACCTTCCACATCGCTCCGTTCCAAAGTGGCTATCAAGCACTACTCGGACATGAAGCTTTCGCTCGCTTTAACGCCATACCGCATTACGCTTCTCTCATGCTTAAGATGCCCGGTCCATGTGGCATCATTACAGTAAATGGAAATATTGAGCGCTCCTTGCGTGCGGAAGACCGTGCGCACACTAGACGGCCTCACCAACTAGAGCATCTGACAAGTCGTTAAGACCACGGACCACGGACCCGGTTAGACGAGTCTGGTGTAGCTATATATAATTGATACAAGTTTGATGGCTATACCCCTACAACAATACAAGGGGCTCAACGCGTGTGAACAAGTTACAATTAGGCTCAATTACTCATCTAGAACTATACATGGTTTATTTAGTATAACCTACCTTTTGCACAACAACTTTTCAACTAAGTTCCTCTCTTTTTCAGATGACCATCGTGCTACACCCGTCCAGGATATGGCACAACGGAGACACATGCGCAGACATGCAGCAGGGACCCGTTCCAAGGATTCTTTTTAGATTAAGACCCTGCGTAAACCTTTTTTACTGTCTCTTGTTGATACACATCCCCCGGATTCTCAGTACAACTGAGAAGGATGCTGACGTATTGGCATGTTGCCACGTCAGAATATTGCACGTACCTGGACACCAGGGGCTTATTACAAAGGGCACTGTTTAGCCTGGTTTACATCATAAAGATCGAATACCTTAGGGAGTGTTTGGCGTCGCGAGTTTGGCCTTATATGCATCAGCTCCGAATCATGTCTTTGGTCAAATGTTGGGTTTGCCCGGCTCCTGTTTTTTGCTGCATTACGTTCTGCTCCATCGGCTAAGGTGGCACCAGGAGAACTACTGCGATTGTGCCCTGGTTCATCCAGACGAGCACCTCAGTAGAGAAAGCCGAAAACTAACTGTCATGATATAGTGTGAGACTGGTCAACCACTCGATGACCTAGCGGAATCTTCGGGATTCATCCGCCTTAACGAAGGGCCGTTTCCCAGCCAGGCATGTACGCGCCCCGAATTCAGATGAGCGCGGAGCCACCGGGGGCTATATAGTAGCCCCACTGTCAAACTCCTATGGCTAAGTGAAAGTGTTAAAGCAATATAGTCTGATTGCCTAGTTCGTTGCGCTATCACCTCCTTAATGGACCAAGACGTTGGATCAAGTGTGAACATGTGTCTTCTGCGAGCACCCCCACATTATATGCGTGGGGGCTGAAGCCGACGACTGCCATCTTTCAGGTTATATACACATAAACGGCCGCACAGGAGGCATCATAGTACTTTCGGGCAAAAGTATAAATACAGCCTTGATAATTCAATAAAACATTGTTTTTACAATGGGAATACATGTCACTCAAACATAATATTCTTCGAGCACTGAGCCTCTATCGAACGAGCGCCTTCAAGAACTTCTTCAAAGTAGTGCTCGGCAGCCACTCGGCCTATGGCTGAACCCTGTGCCGCAACAGTGGTGGCATCCATCTCCGCCCAGTATGTTTTGACACGGGCAAGGGCCATCCACGAGCCTTCTATGCACGCCGACCTCTTTACAGCATCGATGCGTGGCACAACACCAAGGAATTGTTGCACTAAGCTAAAGTAGCTATTCGGCCTTGGCCCTCCCGGCCACAGATGATCCACAACGGACCTCATGGCAAGTCCGGATAATATATGGAGCTCGGACCACTTGGCCATTTGCTCATTCAACAGCAGCGGACGGGCTGGAGCATGAAACTGTGACCAAAACAGTTTTTCCACTTCGTGATCTTTCCGATCCTTGAAGTACTCGGCCGCATCAGCAGCACTTGCAGCCAAATCCACGTAGGTGTCCGCAGAACTCCATAGCCGGTCCAAAGGTGCATACTTCGGATCCCCGAACTTAGTTCACAACAAGAAGGGCTTCCCAGATACAATATCCGCAGCTTGATGCAGCTCCTCCTTCGTTGCTCTAGTTTTGGAGCGGGCTTCCTTAGCAGCCACCCGGGCCTTTCCAGGTCCGTCGCCTTCACCCGGTTTTCTTCTTCAAGAAGCTGGTAACGGTCAGCAACATCTTTTAAATCTACAGCCATCTTGGCTATTTTTTCTTTGCTCTCGCAATGTGCGGCCTGTTCGGCCCTTAACTCTTCGGCCGCCTTTAAAGCGGCTGCATTGCTACTCCTTGCTTGCTCCTTGGCTCGGGGAAGCTCCGCCAGAAGGGTCTCCACGATGGCAGCTCCATCTTCAGTCACAACATATTAAAGATACTGACATCATGCTGCTCTTATTATGTGACAATCACCAGAAAAATCACTTACCATGTGCCTTGTCAAGCCACTTGTTAACAAGCACGATGTCAGCATCTGCCGCATCCAGTTGTCGCCTTAGTTCGGCAAACCCATCAGTCCGGCTAGCCACCGGAGCTTCAACCACCTGCACATAAAGGCGGTCTGGTTATTACCTGGGACTATGATCCTCTATTTGCCGCCATTTTCGACGACAACCAGAGTCTCAGGGGCTACTATCTGCATAGGGCACACCTAACGGGTGCGGTACTGTCAAAAATGTACATCATTTCACGTACCTCAAAACCCGTCAGTAGACTCATAAAGGCTTCATGCAACCCGCTTTCGGGGGACGAAATCCTTTCAGTCACCGTATCCATCAACGTGCGGTGCTCTTCTGAGATAGCCGCCTGCTCTAGCAGATCCCTCAGTATGTCTGACCGCACACCAGACGGTGCTGGATTCTTTCGATTGCTCTCTTCAAGAGCCGGATACTGAGGACTTCGGGTGGCCATAGGATTACCTTCTGGCCTTGCAGGATTTGGAGAAACCCTCCACGACGACACCTCGGGGTCGCCCGCCTCATGAGGCAGTATGGCAGGGGGAGGCGTTTCGCTCTCCATCATCTCTAGAAGAAGATACCTTGAAGACGAGCTCTGCTGAGAAGGGCTAAGATCCAAACTGCAAGATAAATGCTTCGGTTATTTTCCTCAGGAGTAAGGCGAGATATTTTCATTATTAAGTACCCTTTTACTTACAGCTCGGTGGAGAGCTGATCCCCTTGAGGGCGTAGTGCGGCCGGGGTATCCCCCAGGGCGGGACCCTTCGGCGAAGATTTCTTCCCCCGTTTGGAGACCGTGGTCTCCGGTTCCTCAGAGGCGGTCCTCTTCCTTCCCTGGGGAGAGGAAGTTTCAGTTCCTCCTCCCCGGTTAACCTCCTTCGCGGAGGCGCTAGCCTCCTTG
Source organism: Triticum urartu (assembly GCF_003073215.2). NCBI lineage: Eukaryota > Viridiplantae > Streptophyta > Magnoliopsida > Poales > Poaceae > Triticum > Triticum urartu. Next base: position 93,852,016 of record NC_053028.1, on the reverse strand, counting down.
TCCCCCCCTTTATCTTCTCCTGAGGGCGCTTGATAAGGCGCGATCTCCAGCATCCTGGTTAGCACAAGATTTGGTGATGTCTCAGGGAGGGGGGTCGGACACCTGATCAACTTTGCCTTCGCTATCCAATCCTGGTCAAAGAGCGGCTTTTTTAGGGCGACGTTGCGATAAACAAACGGACAGTGTGTCCGGATGCGAGGCTACTTACTTGGGTATCCGGGCGATTGCAGCTCAGACCTGCATCCTCAGTGATGTCCGGACACATTATTTGTGGTCCGAAGAGCAATTTGAACATCTCCTCGGGCGTCATGCCAAGGAGGTGTTGAATAGCTCACGGTCCTTCCGGGTTGAATTCCCACATGCGAAGGGGCCGGCGTTTGCAAGGCTGGACTCAACGAACTAGCATAACTTGCACTACCATAACCACACTGAAATCTCTCTCAAAGAGATCTCGGATACGGCTTTGCAGTATTGGCACGTCCTTGGCTGGACCCCAGCTCAGCGCCCTGCTGATCCATGATGTCAGTTGTGGTGGGGGGCCTGCGTGAAAGGTGGGGGCAGCTGTCCACTTGGCACTTCGGGGAGTTGTGATGTAGAACCACTCCCGCTGCCACAATCCGGACACCTCTGTGAAGCTACCATCAGGCCATGGAGCGTCAGCAATTTTGCTTATTAAAGCGCCTCCGCATGCTGCCCCTCGATCATCTTCGGCTTCACATCGGAGGTCTTGAGCCACAGGCCGAAGTGAGGGGTAATGCGGAGGAAGGCCTCACATACAACAATAAATGACGAAATGTGAAAAAGGGAATCCGGGGCCAGATCGTGAAAATATAGCCCATAATAGAACATAAGACCCCTAACAAAGGGATCCAGAGCGAGGCCTAGTCCTCGAAGGAAGTGGGAGACGAACACGACCTGTCGTTGGGTTCGGGAGTAGGGACGACCTGCCCTCGGCCGGGCAGCCGATGCAAAATTTCGGCGGTCAGATATCTGGCCTCTCTCAACCTCTTGATGTCCTCCTCCGTGACGGAGGAAGGCATCCACCGACCTTGAAGGTTGGATCCAGACATAGTTGAAGGTCCGAAGCACCTGACCTGAGTTTTGGGTGTTAGAACTCGAGGCGGGGGAAGGATTTGATTGAGCACGAGAGGGAAAAAAGAAAAAGCCCTGTCCCTTTATAAAGAGGGTGAATATCAAGCGTTCTCCTCGTGGCCGTTTGGGACTTGCCTAAGATCTAGGAATCCTACCAATAGGCACGGTTGGGTTACCCACGTCCGTATTGATGAGAATCACATAATAAAGGGACACGATCTCTGCTTCGACAAGACGTACCAAGGAAATCGCCTCGCGAAACACACTGAGATTGGTTATGAAAAACGATTCGAATAAAGACCTGGTTGTGGTGTGATGTCACACTACGGGGTACGTCAGCAGATTAGATTTATGGAAATATTATTCTCTCTACGGTGGTATGTGGAACTTGTTTTGCAGAGCCGGACACGATCCTCGTGTTCAAAATCTTCTGTGACACTCCAAAAAAATTTATTTATTTTTCAACAAAAACTTTGTTGGTTTTGATGAAGGTCATTTAAATCCTTTCAAAAACCTCTCTCTCAAAACTTTTCCCCTGGCAAGGATTTTATTTTTGTATCTTCTTCAACTCTGGTGTTTGATTATTAAAAACCTTTTTTCTGATGGTTCCCTTCTCAAATATATTTTTGGAATTTATTTATTTTCTTTCAAGAAGAAATCCTATGAGTTTTGGGGCTTCTTTTTTTTGAAACCACCCATGGTTTTACCATGTCTCTTATGGTAAATCCTCCCAAAACCCCTCACTCCACTTTGGGGCAATCCAAACTTCCTGCTCCAACAAGTCCAAACCATTTTTGGATTTTATTTCATTTATTTTACTTCCCAAAACAATTCTGTCAATTATTTTAAGCCTAGATGATTTACAAAGGAAGTACGTGATTTCCTTTGAGTTTTGATCTCAAACCAACTCCTCTGGATAGTCCTTAGCACCCCCAACCTAGATCCATCAAGATCCACTCTTCTTCTTTTCAAAATTGTCAAGTTTCAGCCTCTGCAAGTTTGGACCAGATTTGTCAAATTTGGTGAAATTCATATCTTCTCTTCTCCTTAAGTTCTACCAAAATTCAGGCAGCCCCCAGATGCAATGAGAGGACACCCCACCAAAAATCAGCTCAAGGAAAATTCCCCACATGCCAAAATCATTTCGTCGAACACTTGGCCGGCACTGTTTCTGTAGAGTTTCAGAAATTCAGAGTTTCAGAATTCAGTCAGTGTCGTTTTTCGTCAGTGGCTTGTCATCCATCACCAGTGCACCCTGGCGCGTTGCGCACGGCCTCTCCTCCCTGGCCAGAGCACCGCACGCCCTCTTGGACGGGTGCAGGTGTCGGTGGCGGTGAGCATCGCCGACGCCGGCAGCTTCTGCAGTGGCAGAGCCACCCGTGGCGGCCAGCGAGAGCCCGTGCCAGCTCGCTACGCCGTCCGGCGCCGCCCATTGCTCCCTTGCCCTCCGTGTGGCCTCATGCATGCCAGCGCACCCCGCAGCACCGTCACCGTGGCCCGGCAAGCACAGGGCGCGCCCTCTGCCGCTGACGGGCCCGCGCCGCCCCGTTCCGTCGAACCCACCCAAAGCACCTAATCCGAACTCGTTTAGAGCTTAAACGGAACCAGAGGAACTCCACGTTGACGCCCAACTCCCTAAACTCCCCGACCAAGCTCTGCGCCGCCGTAACCATCGCCGGAGATCTCCGTTCTCGGCCACCGCCTCGGATCGCCTATAAAAAGGGGCCCCGAGCTCGCTCTCGAGCACGCACCACCACTGCACCCCACCAACACCCTGCCAAGCCACTAGGAGGATCTCGAGGAGGTCTCCTCCCCCAACCCCAGCCGCCCCGATCCGCCTCGGCCACCAGCTCGATCCACTCCAGTGAGGCCATTCCCGCCGCCCAAATCTCGTCAGTCGTCTCCTCGAGCACCCAGTGATCTAACCCAGGCTTCAATTTGACCTCCACGGCGCTCCCCGACGAGATCCAACTCCACCCGAGACGCCGTCCGCCGGAGCAAGGACCGCCGTTGACGTGGTGCTCTCCGACGACCACCACCACCACCCACCGACGCGGAAGGACACGCTGAGCACGTAGGTACTCTCCGATCCTCCTAACTCGCCGTGGATCGCCGCCGGCGACCACCGCAGCTCTCGGGCGCCGACGAGCTCTGTTTCTTCCCCGTTTGAAATTTCAAACCTGACGGGTGGGAACCCCCCCCCCCACGTCAGCCTCTCTTTCTTTTAAATGAAACGTTTTCTGAAAGCGTCTTCTGCCAAAGTACGTCTCCCTTCTAGGCCGGCGTATTCTCAAACGAAACGTCTTCTGTTTTATAAAAATGAACCCTGAGAAGTTTCTGTTTCATTCCAGAAAGGTCCCTGGATTAAAACCCTTATAACTTTTAAACAGAAAATGATTTTTGATTGATTCTTTTTTTGTCCTCTTTAAATTTTTGTCTAGTTTTTTTATCATATTTATTTGAAAAAAATTTGGAATTTCTTTTGTGCACCTCACAGTATTTACGTTAGCGCATATGTTTCTTTATACCGTAGATACCGAAGGAGGTGACGGAACCGCGAACTTCACCGAGCTAGGCTCCAACTACTCTGAACCAGGCCAGCATGTTTGAACTTTTGATATGATGAGTGCCTTTGGCATGATTGCATTAAGTAGTTTCATGGCATGTTTATGAGTATATAAATGAATGTCATATTACATGCAAAGTTGAGGCAAGTGAGTTTCGAAAATCCATAAGTTGTTGGATATGAGTTTGCATGGCCATGTGATGGCATGAGAATGGGTAAGAGGGCAGTGTTGTAGCATGCCAGTCTTATGCCAGACTATTTGACTCCAGTGTCAACATGAATCAGTCCAGTTTCCATCCGTTTTCCCTTCCTGTACTACCACATGTTTTCTGCAAGGGATATGGATTAGTAAGTTGCAAACCGCTTTCCTGGTACACACCAAATTGAGAGGCCGTGATGATGGTTCCATGGCCCTGGATTAAAGCCAGTCATCCGGTCAGGGAGCATGGGTGTTTCCGGTTGGGACCGAGAGGGGGGCACCCCTTAGAGCGCGCGTATATAAATTTGATCCCATGCTATTCGAGATTGTGATCTCCCCATCTCAAAGTTTTTCTTGAACGCTGTCTAGGGTGATCCCTGGCATCGTGAGGTGGGATGGGTGTGTACTGGTTAGATGTGTTTCTTCCGAAATACCGTAAACGGAACTAGTCCTTCGTGACTACGGAAATCCGTTGGCTGTGGGCAATTTAGTACAAACTCTGCAGAGTCAAAAATCCTTTGAACCATCTTATCCATGTCCAAGTACTGTGTTCAACTTATCTTGTCCCATGTCAGTCTCAGTGACAAAAACTCTGGTGAACCACATGAGTGTTAAGTCCGGTTAAATGTTTATTCCTGTGGATGGACTAACCCGTTTATTATTGTGTGTTGAATATTTATTGTGAGTATTCTTTGTGAATTTATCAGATATGAATAAGGAAATTCAAGCCCTTTCTGTGATGTCGCTCAGACGTCCGACTGTGGCACGCTCGTTATTTACTTTCGATATAAGCCCTTTCTGAGATGTCGCTCAGACGTCCGACTGTGGCACGCCTGTTATTTTACTTTCGATATAAGCCCTTTCTGAGATGTTGCTCAGACGTCCGACTGTGGCATGCTTGTTATTTACTTTCGATATAAGCCCTTTCTGAGATGTCGCTCAGACGTCCGACTGTGGCACGCTTGTTATTTACTTTCGATATAAGCCCTTTCTGAGATGTCGCTCAGACGTCCGACTGATGGCACGCTTGTTATTTACTTTTGATATAAGCCCTTTTCTGCCAGACACCCGATCGGTTTTTCAGTTACTTTGTTGGGATTTCGGGAAGACTACCACCCGACACTTTTTTATTTATCGTGTTGTGCCAATATTTACTAAATCGAATGTGCAACACCAATTACTAATGACGCATTCATGCATGCATTTGTTATATCTTATGTCCAAACTGTCTTGCGAGTACTTTCAAAGTACTCACCTGGCTTGTTGATTTGGCCAGATGTTGACGAAGGTGATCTCATGGATGAAGAGTTCGATAGCGAGTCCGACGCCTAGAGGAGTCCTAGTCAGTCTCGAGTGATCCTGGATTTGGTTACTGTATTATATCCGCTTCCGCTACCCGAATAAATTCATCAAGCCTCACCTCGATGCTCGATGAGCTGCCAGTTTAGGAGTCATATTATCCACTCTCCACTGTGATATTCCACCACCACTTTTATCTCGAGTCAGTAGTATGCCACCACACCATTATGTCATATCCGCCATTATGTATAATTATTGGCGTGCTTGTAATAATTTGTTGAGCAGCCTTAGCTCGACCTTGTAATATATTATATGCTACTGGCTTACTGTATCAAGAATTTTATCTACCAGTAAGGAGGATTTTCCTCAATACTGGACTCAAAAGATTGGCTTCTCAATAAACATTTTATTGGAAAACCGGTCGTGACAAGCTTGTTACCAGAGCCAGGCTGACTGTAGGAAGCCACTAGGTGCGATCGCTAATCGGTTATTAGCATAATAGAGCTAATTCATATTTTTGCAAATGTAGTCATTTTCTGACAGTCAGCATAAATTTATGATCTGACCATTCAGAATTTTTGCCTACTTTTGTAGATGGCTGACAACAGCTGCGAGTCACAGATGTTCGCCAACGTGCCCGATGGGTTCGTCAAGCTCCTCTCCTTCATCGTTCAGGTCGCGATGGGGCCATCTATGCGCCCAGTCTTCACACTCTACCAGCACAAGGTCAACGACAGTCTGACCATGCACCAGGCCGCGGTGCAATTCAAGGGAGGGCGTGTTGAGTTACGCCGCTTCCGGTACTTGGGAAGAGCCATGCCTACGGAGAAGCATGCTATGCAGATGGCAGCCCGCGAGGCGATAGCTCGTCTCAGGGATGTCCTTCCCTCGATGAAGACTCGTCGTTACCGCTACCTTCCATGCCATGTGCCATACACCTGTCACTACGCGTTCTCTTGCCCCAGAGGAGAACGAGACGAGGCTTTTGAGATGCTTATTGAGTACCTCCGGGCTCTGGAGGCAGCCTTCGACAACCTGGTGGACGACTTCGTGGCTGCCCGTATGGACTCAGTCCATGGCTGTGCCGCCAACAGGAGGGAGTTCCTGCACACTGCACCGCCACTGACTTTCGTCTCGTCCTCAGCATCTTATGCTCCTACCACTCTCTCCACTTCTCGTCGCCTGCCTACCACCGAAGAGTTCAACCAAGTCATTGCGCCCACTCCAGCCCGCACTGCACCACCCTTTGCGCCCACTCCTGTTCGTGTTGCTCCGCCTCTGGCGCCCGCTCCATCTACTCGGCGCAGCACTACACGTCTGGAGCAGGAGGAGGTCGAGTCCCCAGCCTCACTACGCCTCACCCTCGGCAGGGCAAAGGAGATCGTCAACATCTCCGACTGAGTACGCTTAGCCGCCATGCGATGACCCGCTTTGTACGATATGTTTATATGTACATAGGTTGTGAGAAGTAGCTTGTTTGCGCATCATGTAGGAACTGGGAGAAGTGCACTAGCCTAAATAACATGTCAGGAATATGTACGCATATCCTGAGTGATGTATTGTATAATTACTGCTTGCGTGTAAGATATGTAATGAGCAGTCCTTCTCCGTGCGCAATCGATTTTTATCTTGAAAAATCCTGGAGCATTTAAAAAAAATTCCCCGTCTTTATGGATTTATTGATTTTTTTGCGACTAAATTCCCTTTCTTATGAGGTTTACAAAATATATCCCCAGAGTGAAAAATGTCTCGTCCTTGGACGCGCTCCATGCCAAATCTGCCAGAAGAGAATTGTGGCACCCAAACTAGCAACAATTTCACACAGGGGCAGTCAAGTCAACAGGGCAGTGAGACAGCATTTTCCCAAATATGCCGCCTTTATGAGCAGAGTCAACAGCAACATCAGGAAATGATAAACCAAGTCATCAATATGGGAAATCACCATGGACAGTATCAGCAGCAATCCAAGTTGTCTGAGCTACAGAAGACGCGTCCCCCAACATTTTCTCATACTGACAAACCTCTTGAGGCCGATGACTGGCTCCGAGACATGGAAAGAAAATTAATTATTGCACAATGTTCATACCTCGAGAAAGTACTATATGCTCCGCACTATCTCACAGGAGCAGCTGCATCATGGTGGGAAAATTTCCTACACATGCACCCTAAAGAAAATGATATAACTTGGGAGGAGTTCAAAGAAGGTTTTCGCGGGGCGCACATTCCTAAAAGTCTTATGAAAATCAAGAAGAGAGAGTTTGATGACCTCAAACAAAGGACCATGACGGTGTCAGAATACAACGGTCAGTTTACTCTATTGTCTCGCTACGCCAACGAAGAGCGTATGACTGAAAGCAAGAAGATGGAGAAATTCCTAGACGGTCTGGCGCCCGCGCTTAAATGCCAGCTGGTTGTGCACACTTTTCCAGATTTCAAAATGCTAGTGGATAAGGCCATTACCTTGGAAAATGAGAGACGCAGCTTGGAGGATTTCCGCAAGCGAAAAAGGGACCAGACTACTCTTGCTCGCAACCACCGAAGCAAGACGGATTTTCAAAAAGGTGGGACACACAAACCCACGACAAACGTCTCACGCCCAATCAAGAATTTCCATGCAAGGGACAAGGAGTTCACATATCGCCCAGGCGTTACTTGCTACGCATGTGGAGAAGAAGGGCACTATGCCAAGCAGTGCCCCAAGCCAAGGAACTCGACCCCCAAAGCCGAACAACGGTGGCAATAATTCAGCGCCCAAGAGAAACAATTTCAACCCCAATAACAACCACAAGAAGGGTCATCTGAACCACGTGACCAAAGAGGAAGCACAGAATGCCCCGGATATCGTACTCAGTACGTTTCCTGTCAACACAATACCTGCCATGGTTTTGTTTGATTCTGGAGCTTCTTGCTCATTCATTTCAAAAAGTTTTGCTTTGCAAAATAATTTTTTGATGTTTCCCTTGGAAAAATCCATGATCATCAAGTCCCCTGGGATTAAGCAAGTTACTCAGAGTTACTGCCAAGGTGTGGTTATTGAGTTTGAAGGATTGAAGTTTCACACCAATCTTATTGTATTGGAAAATAAAGGACTGGATGTCATCCTAGGGATGGATTGGTTAACCACCAACAAAGGTTTTATTGACTGCTTCAACCGGACCGTAATTCTCACCCACCACCACGGGAAGACAATAAGAGTTTCAGCCAAAGAGAGAAAAATATCCCGGCAACCGAGATTGAACAAGGTGGACATTTCTGAATTAAGCAAGGTTCCAGTAGTGTGTGAATTTCCAGACGTATTTCCCGAAGAACTACCAGGCATGCCACCAAACCGAGAGATAGAATTCAGCATTGAGCTAGCACCCAGAACCACCCCCATATACAAGAAACCATACAGAATGGCACCATCCGAGTTGGTAGAATTGAAGAAGCAAATAAAAGAATTACTGGACAAAGGATATATTCGAGCCAGCTCCTCACCTTGGGGTTCACCAATTTTATTTGCCAAAAAGAAGGATGGAACACTGAGATTGTGTATAGACTATCGAGCACTTAACATGGTCACAATCAAGAACAAATACCCGATGCCACGGATAAATGATTTATTTGATCAGCTCGCTCAGGCCAAGGTATTCTCAAAGATTGACTTAAGGTCGGGATACCATCAATTAAAAGTACGAACAGAGGATATCCCCAAGACAGCCTTCACCTCCAGATACGGACTATATGAGTTCACAGTAATGCCATTTGGACTAACGAACGCCCCTGCATATTTTGTTCACCTCATGAACAAAGTATTTATGAAGTTTATGGACAAGTTTGTTGTGGTATTCATCGACGATATTCTGATATACTCCAAGACACCAGAAGAGCACACTGAACATATCAGAATTGTACTAGGAGAACTCGGGAAACATCAATTGTACGCCAAGTTCAGCAAGTGTGGATTTTGGCTAAGACAGGTAGGTTTTCTGGGCCACGTACTGACCCAAGAAGGTATTGCTGTAGACCCGGAAAAAGTCAAGGCCGTACTTGGCTCGAAACCACCAGCCAGCGTAACAGACGTACGAAGTTTCTTGGGAATGGCAGGATACTACCGAAGGTTTATTGAAGGATTCTCCACCATAGCCAAGCCAATGACGCAGTTACTCAAGAAAGACAAGAAGTTTGAATGGACGGAAGCTTGCGAGAAAAGTTTCCAAGAACTAAAAAGGAAATTAACGACAGCACAAGTATTAATTGTGCCAGACATACACAAGAATTTTGAAGTGTATTGTGACGCATCCCGAAGGGGTCTCGGATGCGTATTGATGCAAGAAGGCAAAGTTGTCGCATACGCTTCAAGGCAACTTCGCAAGCATGAAGAAAATTATCCCACTCATGACTTAGAATTGGCAGCAGTCATTCATGCACTCAAGGAATGGAGGCATTTCTTACTTGGAAATCATTGTGAAATATATACAGACCATAAAAGTCTCGAGTATATTTTCACACAGCTAGAACTCAATTTACGGCAACGACGCTGGTTGGAATTGGTAAAAGATTATGATGTTGGTATCCACTATCATCCAGGAAAAGCAAATGTAGTGGCAGATGCTCTTAGTCGGAACCCCAGCTCGGACGACAACAGTCTGCAAGGCTTGAGACCTGAATTCCAACAAGAGTTTGCCAAACTCAACTTGATGATGGTCACGGAAGGCACCATAACGAATTTGGAAGTACAACCCAACCTTGTGGAAAGGATTAAGGAAGCTCAGCATGGACACCCCAGCATCGAAGGCATTAAAAGAAAGGTGAGGATGGGCAAGGCCTCGGAATTCGTCATAGACGATGAGGGAATATTATGGTACGGAGAAAGACTCTGCGTGCCAAATATAGAGGACCTCAAACAGAAAATTCTAGCTGAAGCCCACACCGCCCCATATTCGATCCACCCTGGAGGAACCAAAATGTATAAGGACATTCAGGAAAGATTTTGGTGGCATGGTATGAAGAGGGATATAGCCACCTTCATTGCATGTTGCGATTCTTGTCAACGCATAAAAGCTGAGCATCAAAGACCAGCCGGACTACTGCAACCGAACAGAATACCTGAGTGGAAATGGGACGAAATAGGGATGGATTTCATTGTCGGACTACCTCGGTCACAACGCGGGAATGATGCCATATAGGTCATCACCGATAGATTAACCAAGGTGGCACATTTCATTCCAGTGAAGACAACCCACACCACTCAGAAGCTTGCCAAGATTTATCTCTCCTGCATAGTCTGTCTGCATGGAGTCCCAAAGACTATAATATCCGACAGAGGCACTCAGTTTGTCTCTAGATTTTGGGAGCAGCTGCAACAATCGCTAGGAACTCAACTGGCCTTCAGTACAGCATACCATCCCCAGACTGATGGACAAACTGAACGCGTAAACCAAATTCTAGAAGACATGCTGAGAGCATGTGTCCTCACCTATGGAACCAGTTGGGAAGAAAGCTTGCCATACGCAGAGTTCGCATACAACAACAGTTACCAGGCCAGCCTGCAAATGGCACCATTTGAAGCTCTGTACGGGCGGAGATGTCGTACCCCGCTAAATTGGTCAGAGACCGGAGACAGCCGTATCTTCGGCCCAGACATGCTCAAAGAAGCCGAGGAAAAGGTCAAGCTAATCAGGGACCGACTCAAGACAGCTCAAAGCCGACAGAAGAGTTATTACGATCAAAAACATCATGGAGTCAATTTTGAAACCGGAGAGTATGTGTACCTGAGAGTATCTCCTATGAGGGGCCTGCAACGATTCAAAGTTAAGGGAAAGCTAGCACCAAGATTCATCGGACCATTCTGTATAGTGGCACGAAGAGGCACGATAGCCTACCAGCTAGAATTACCTGAAGAATTATCCGATGTCCACGACGTGTTCCACGTCTCGCAGTTGAGGAAGTGCGTAAGCAACCCAGAGAAGCAAGTATCCCACGAGAACATTGACGTGCAACCAGACCTCACCTATCGGGAACATCCAGTAAAAATATTAGAGTTCTCTGAAAGGAGGACCCGACAGAAAACCATCAAGTTTTTCAGAGTTCAGTGGAGCAATCACACCGAGAGTGAAGCAACTTGGGAAAGAGAGGATTTTCTTCGAACAGAGCACCCACACTTATTTGAGGATCAGCTGAAATCTCGGGGACGAGATTTTTCCTAAGGGGGTAGGTGTTGTGACACTCCAAAAAAATTTATTTAATTTTCAACAAAAACTTTGTTGGTTTTGATGAAGGTCATTTAAATCCTTTCAAAAACCTCTCTCTCAAAACTTTTCCCCTGGCAAGGATTTTATTTTTGTATCTTCTTCAACTTTGGTGTTTGATTATTAAAAACCTTTTTTCTGATGGTTCCCTTCTCAAATATATTTTTGGAATTTATTTATTTTCTTTTAAGAAGAAATCCTATTAGTTTTGGGGCTTCTTTTTTTTTGAAACCACCCATGCTTTTACCATGTCTCTTATGGTAAATCCTCCCAAAACCCCTCACTCCACTTTGGGGCAATCCAAACTTCCTGCTCCAACAAGTCCAAACCATTTTTGGAATTTATTTCATTTATTTTACTTCCCAAAACAATTCTGTCAATTATTTTAAGCCTAGATGATTTACAAAGGAAGTACCTGATTTCCTTTGAGTTTTGATCTCAAACCAACTCCTCTGGATAGTCCTTAGCACCCCCAACCTAGATCCATCAAGATCCACTCTTCTTCTTTTCAAAATTGTCAAGTTTCAGCCTCTGCAAGTTTGGACCAGATTTGTCAAATTTGGTGAAATTCATATCTTCTCTTCTCCAAATATTCTACCAAAATTCAGGCAGCCCCCAGATGCAATGAGAGGACACCCCACCAAAAATCAGCTCAAGGAAAATTCCCCACATGCTAAAATCATTTCGTCGAACACTTGGTCGGCACTGTTTCTGTAGACTTTCAGAAATTCAGAGTTTCAGAATTCAGTCAGTGTCATTTTTCGTCAGTGGCTTGTCATCCATCACCAGTGCGCCCTGGCGCGTTGCGCACGGCCTCTCCTCCCTGGCCAGAGAACCGCACGCCCTCTTGGACGGGTGCAGGTGTCGGTGGCGGTGAGCATCGCCGACGCCGGCAGCTTCTGTAGTGGCAGAGCCACCCGTGGCGGCCAGCGAGAGCCCGTGCCAGCTCGCTACGCCGTCCGGCGCCGCCCATCGCTCCCTTGCCCTCCGCGTGGCCTCATGCACGCCAGCGCACCCCGCAGCACCGTCGCCGTGGCTCGGCAAGCACAGGGCGCGCCCTCTGCCGCCGACGGGCCCGCGCCGCCCCGTTCCGTCGAACCCACCCAAAGCACCTAATCCGAACTCGTTTAGCGCTTAAACGGAACCGGAGGAACTCCACGTTGACGCCCAACTCCCTAAACTCCCCGACCAAGCTCTGCGCCACCGTAACCATCACCGGAGATCTCCGTTCTCGGCCACCGCCTCGGATCGCCTATAAAAAGGGGCCCCGAGCTCGCTCTCGAGCACGCACCACCACTGCACCCCACCAACACCCCGCCAAGCCACTAGGAGGACCTCGAGGAGGTCTCCTCCCCCAACCCCGGCCGCCCCGATCTGCCTCGGCCACCAGCTCAATCCACTTCGGTGAGGCCATTCCCGCCGCCCAAATCTCGTCAGTCATCTCCTCGAGCACCCAGTGATCTAACCCAGGCTTCAATTTGACCTCCGCAGCCCTCCCCGACGAGATCCAACTCCACCCGAGCCGCCGTCCGCCGGAGCAAGGACCGCCGTCGACGTGGTGCTCGCCGACAACCACCACCACCACCCACCGACGCGGAAGGACACGATGAGCATGTAGGTACTCTCCGATCCTCCTAACTCGCCGTGGATCGCCGCCGGCGACCACCGCAGCTCTCGGGCGCCGACGAGCTCTATTTCTTCCCCGTTTGAAATTTCAAACCTGACGGGTGGGAACCCCCCCCCCCCACGTCAGCCTCTCTTTCTTTTAAACGAAACGTTTTCTGAAAGCGTCTTCTGCCAAAGTACGTCTCCCTTCTGGGCCGGCGTATTCTCAAACGAAACGTCTTCTGTTTTATAAAATGAACCCTGAGAAGTTTCTGTTTCATTCCAGAAAGGTCCCTGGATTAAAACCCTTATAACTTTTAAATAGAAAATGATTTTTGATTGATTCTTTTTCTGTCCTCTTTAAATTTTTGTCTAGTTTTTTACCATATTTATTTGAAAAATATTTGGAATTACTTTTGTGCACCTCATGGTATTTACGTTAGCGCGTATGTTTCTTTATACCGTAGATACTGAAGGAGGTGACGGAACCGCGAACTTCACCGAGCTAGGCTCCAACTACTCTGAACCAGGCCAGCATGTTTGAACTTTTGATATGACGAGTGCCTTTGGCATGATTGCATTAAGTAGTTTCATGGCATGTTTATGAGTATATAAATGAATGTCATATTAAATGCAAAGTTGAGGCAAGTGAGTTTCGAAAATCAATAAGTTGTTGGATATGAGTTTGCATGGCCATGTGATGGCATGAGAATGGGTAAGAGGGTAGTGTTGTAGCATGCCAGTCTTATGCCAGACTATTTGACTCCAGTGTCAACATGAATCAGTCCAGTTTCCATCCGTTTTCCCTTCCTGTACTACCACATGTTTTCCGCAAGGGATATGGATTAGTAAGTTGCAAACCGCTTTCCTGGTACACACCAAATTGAGAGGCCGTGATGATGGTTCCATGGCCCTGGATTAAAGCCAGTCATCCGGTCAGGGAGCATGGGTGTTTCCGGTTGGGACCGAGAGGGGGGCACCCCTTAGAGCGCGCGTATATAAATTTGATCCCATGCTATTCGAGATTGTGATCTCCCCCGTCTCAAAGTTTTTCTTGAACGCTGTCTAGGGTGATTCCTGGCATCGTGAGGTGGGATGGGTGTGTACTGGTTAGATGTGTTTCTTCCGAAATACCGTAAACGGAACTAGTCTTCGTGACTACGGAAATCCATTGGCTGTGGGAAATTTAGTACAAACTCTGCAAGTACTGTGTTCAACTTATCTTGTCTAGTGTCAGTCTCAGTGACAAAAACTCCGGTGAAACACATGAGTATTAAGTCCGGTTAAATGTTTATTCCTGTGGATGGACTAACCTGTTTATTATTGTGTGTAGAATATTTATTATGAGTATTATACCTTTGTGAATTTATCAGATATGAATAAGGAAATTTAAGCCCTTTTTGTGATGTCGCTCAGACGTCCGACTGTGGCACGCTTGTTATTTACTTTCGATATAAGCCCTTTCTGAGATGTCGCTCAGACGTCCGACTGTGGCACGCTTGTTATTTACTTTTGATATAAGCCCTTTCTGAGATGTCGCTCAGACGTCCGACTATGGCACGCTTGTTATTTACTTTCGATATAAGCCCTTTCTGAGATGTCGCTCAGACGTCCGACTGTGGCACGCTTGTTATTTACTTTCGATATAAGCCCTTTCTGAGATGTCGCTCAAACGTCCGACTATGGCACGCTTGTTATTTACTTTTGATATAAGCCCTTTCTGAGATGTCGCTCAGACGTCCGACTATGGCACGCTTGTTATTTACTTGCGATATAAGCCCTTTCTGCGATGTCGCTCCGACGTCCGACTGTGGCACGCATGTCATTTACTTTTCAATATAAGCCCTTTACGTGGTGCCGCTTAGACGCCCGACTGTGGCATGATTATTTATTTGTTCACCCTTCGAGGCATCGCTCCAGACACCCGATCGATTTTTCAGTTACTTTGTTGGGATTTCGGGAAGACTACCACCCGACACTTTTATTTATTTATCGTGTTGTGCCAATATTTACTAAATCGAATGTGCAACACCAATTACTAATGACGCATTCATGCATGCATTTGTTATATCTTATGTCCGAACTGTCTTGCGAGTACTTTCAAAGTACTCACCTGGCTTGTTGATTTGGCCAGATATTGACGAAGGCGATCTCATGGATGAAGAGTTCGATAGCGAGTCCGACGCCTAGAGGAGTCCTAGTCAGTCTCGAGTGATCTTGGATTTGGTTACTGTATTATATCCGCTTCCGCTACCCGAATAAATTCATCGAGCCTCACCTCAATGCTCGATGAGCTGCCAGTTTAGGAGTCATATTATCCACTCTCCACTGTGATATTCCACCACCACTTTTATCTCGAGTCAGTAGTATGCCACCACACCATTATGTCATATCCGCCATTATGTATAATTATTGGCGTGCTTGTAATAATTTGTTGAGCAGCCTTAGCTCGACCTTGTAATATATTATATGCTACTGGCTTACTGTATCAAGAATTTTGTCTACCAGTAAGGAGGATTTTCCTCAATACTGGACTCAAAAGATCGGCTTCTCAATAAACATTTTATTGTAAAACCGGTCGTGACATCTTCTATGAAGTATTCGGAGGAGGAACCCGCCTTGCAATGCCGAAGACAATCTGCGCGCCGGACTCTTCGTCATTGAAGCCTGGTTCAGGGGCTACTGAGGGAGTCCTGGATTAGGGGGTATCCGGACAGCCGGACTATATCCTTTGGGCGGACTGTTGGACTATGAAGATACAAGATTGAAGACTTCGTCCCTTGTCCGGATGGGACTCTCCTTGGCATGGAAGGCAAGCTTGACAGTACGGATATGTATATCTCCTTCCTTGTAACTGACTCTGTGTAACCCTAGCCCCCTCTGGTGTCTATATAAACCGGAGGGTTTAGTCCGTAGGACCAACAACAACAATCATACCATAGGCTAGCTTCTAGGGTTTAGCCTCTCTGATTTCATGGTAGATCAACTCTTGTACTACTCATATTATCAAGAATAATCAAGCAGGACGTAGGGTATTACCTCCATCAAGAGGGCCCGAACCTGGGTAAACACCGTGTCCCCTGCCTCCTGTTAGCATTCGCCTAGACGCACAGTTCGGGACCCCCTACCCGAGATCCGCCAGTTTTGACACCGACAACGGGTAACAAGTAATAAAAGTAAATAAGGTGCAGCAAGATGGCCCAATCCTTTTTGTAGCAAAGGACAAGCCTGGACAAACTCTTATATAAAGGAAAATGCTCCCGAGGACACATGGGAATTATCGTCAAGCTAGTTTTCATCACGCTCATATGATTCGCGTTCGGTACTTTGATAATTTGATATGTGGGTGGACCGGTGCTTGGTTACTGCCCTTCCTTGGACAAGCATCCCACTTATGATTAACCCCTCTTGCAAGCATCCGCAACTACAAAAGAAGTATTAAGGTAAACTTAACCATAGCATGAAACACATGGATCCAAATCAGCCCCTTACGAAGCAACGCCTAAACTACGGTTTAAGCTTCTATCACTCTAGCAACCCATCATCTACTTATTACTTCCCAATGCCTTCCCCTGGGCCCAAAAATGGTGAAGTGTCATGTGGTCGACGTTCACATGACACCACTAGAGGAAAAACAACATACATCTCATGAAAATATCAAACGAATACCAAATTCACATGACTACTTATAGCAAGACTTCTCTGATGTCCTCAGGAACAAACGTAACTACTCACAAATCATATTCATGTTCATAAGAAGAGGTGTATTAATATGCATAAAGGATCTCAACATATGATCTTCCACCAAATAAACCAACTAGCATCAACTACAAGGAGTAATCAACACTACTAGCAACTCACAGGTACCAATCTGAGGTTTTGAGACAAAGATTGGATACAAGAGATGAACTAGGGTTTGAGATGAGATGGTGCTGGTGAAGATGTTGATGGAGATTGACCCCCTCCCGATGAGAGGATCAATGGTGATGACGATGGTGATTATTTCCCCTCCCGAAGGGATGTTTCCCCGGCAGAACAGCTCCGCCGGAGCCCTAGATTGGTTCCGCCTGTTGCGGCGGAGTTTCGTCCCGAGAGCTTGCTTCTGATTTTTTTTCTAGGGCGAAAGACTTCATATAGCCAAAGATGGGCACCAGAGGCCTGCCAGGGGGCCCACGAGGCAGGGGGCGCACCCAGGGGGTAGGGCGCGCCCCACCCTCGTGGATGGTGGGTGGACCCCTCTGGTGCTTCCTTTGCCCAATATTTTTATATATTCTAAAACTGACTTCTGTGAAATCAGGACTTTTGGAGTTGTGCAGAATAGGTCTCTAATATTTGCTCATTTTCCAGCCCAGAATTCCAGCTGTCGGCATTCTCCCTCTTCGTGTAAACCTTGTAAAATAAGAGAGAATAGGCATAAGTATTGTGACATAATGTGTAATAATAGCCCATAATGTAATAAATATTGATATAAAAGCATGATGCAAAATGGACGTATCAACTCCCCCAAGCTTACACCTCGCTTGTCCTCAAGAAGCCGATATCGAAAAATATGTCCACATGTTTAGAGATAGAGGTGTCGATAAAATAAAATACGGACATGAGAGCATCATGATCATTCTTAGAACAGCAACATATATATATATTGCCATATGATTTCTTATGCTAAAGTAACAATTCATTCACAATTTCAAGTATGAATCAGAAACTTCATTGAAAACTAACAAATTATAATCTCATTCATTGAAGCAATTGTAATTTACCATAACATCAGAAAGAGTCAATATAAGAGCTTTTCAGCACGTCCACATACTCAACTATCATTTAGTCTTTCACAATTGCTAACACTCACGCAATACTTATGGGTATGAAGTTTTAATCGGACACAGAGAAAGATAGGGGATTACACTTTTGCCTCCCAACCTTTTACCTCAAGGGTAATGTCAACAATAATAGTTCATGAAAACTCACATCCAATTAGCTATATATATCAGGATCTTTCCAACACATTGTGCTTGCCAAATGATAAAATGTAAAAAGGAAAGGTGAAGATCACCATGACTCTTGTATGAAGTATAAGACGAGAATAAAAGATATGCCCTTCGTAGAGGGAAGCAGAGGTTGTCATGTGTTTTTATGGTTGGATGCACAAAATCTTATTGCAAAAGAACATCACTTTACATTGCCACTTGTGATATGGACCTTTATTATGTAGTCTGTCGCTTTTATTTCTTCCACATCACAAGATTGTATAAAGCTTATTTTCTCCACACTAATAAATCATACATATTTAGAGAGCAAATTTTTATTGCTTGCAACAATGAGAACTTACTTGAAGGATCTTACTCAATCCATAGGTACATATGGTGGACTCTCATGGCAAAACTGGGTTTAAGGATATTTGGAAGCACAAGTAGTATCTCTACTTCGTGCAAAGAATTTGGCTAGCATGAGGGGGAAAGGCAAGCTCAACATGTTGGATGATCCATGACAATATAATTTATTTCGGATGTAAGAAAGCATAACCCATTACGTTGTCTTCCTTGTCCAACATCAACTTTTTAGCATGTCGTATTTTAATTTGTGCTCACAATCATAAAAGATGTCCAAGATAGTATATTTATATGTGAGAACCTCTCTTTCTTTATTACTTCCTATTAATTGCAACGATGACCAAAACTATGTTTGTCAACTCTCAACAACTTTTATTCATCATACTCTTTATATGTGAAGTCATTACTCTCCATAAGATCAATATGATCTCTTTATTTCTTTTTATTCTTACTTTTATTCCCTCAAGATCATAGCAAGATAATCAAGCCCTTGACTTAAAACTAATCTTTATTGTATATAGCTCACGGACTCGATTACATAGAAGGATCATAAAGCAAAACTCAAAACTAAATCATACTAAAACTTTATTCTACTAGATCAAGATATTACCAAAAGGATCGAACTAAGAAAAATGGTAAAGATAAAAGGTGTCATGGTGATACGATACCGGGGCACTCCCCCAAGCTTGGCAGTTGCCAAGGGGAGTGCCCGTACCCATGTATTTATGTCTCTTTCTTCGGAGGTGGTGATGTGATATTCTTGGCGATGATGCCCCTCAAGATGCGATTTTCTTTCTCGAGCTTATTAACTTGTTTCTTGAGGTCCATTATTTCCTTACGGAGCATGCCCGTGATGGCTAAAGCTCCTTTCACCCATGGATGTTGCATAGCTGCGGGAGAACAAGTAACACTCTTTTTCATATTTTCATAAGAAAGAAATCTAACATTGGAAGGGATGACCGAGTTTGGAATAGTTGAGCTCTGTAGTTCCCCCATCGTGAATCCGGCTCGGAAATGAGAAGTAACTTCTTGATCCTCTTCCATGGCATCTATCCTTTTCAAGTCGGCCTCCATCTCTTTCTCCATTGATGGCCCAAAGTGGTCAACATCACTGTTTGCTCCTGGTCCCGGTGTCGGATGAGACACTCGGCTCTCCCGGACTGACTCTTGAGAAGACATCTTGATCTAAATCTGCTGCAGAAATAGCTCGAAACAAAAACAGAGGATATTTGCATGGTACGGTGGTCAAAACCTTCGGGAGATTATATAATGAATTTTTACCGACCAAAAGAAGTATCGTGAAAGAAAACGGAGTCCGGAGGGCACACGAGGTGCCCACGAGGCAGGGGTGCGCCCTCCACCCTCGTGGATGCCTCGTGTCCTTTACGGACTGCCTCTTATTTTCCTAAGTTCTTAAATATTCCAAAACGGAGAAAAATTGCTATTATAACTGTTTTGGAGTCGGTCTACTTACCGTACCACATACCTCTTCCTTCTTGGAGGCTGAAACGTTCTAGAAGGTGTCCCTTATATACTCCTCCGGTGTTACGGTTTCAATAACATTAGTTTCAACATTCATAGGGCTACCTGAGATATAATGTTTGATTCTTTGACCGTTCACCACCCTCGGATTTGTGCCTTCGAAGTTGTTGATTTTTATGGCACCGGAATGATAGACCTACTTGATAACATAAGGACCTTCCCATTTAGAGAGGAGTTTGCCTACAAAAAATCTTAAACAAGAGTTGTATAACAATACATAATCACCTACATTAAACTCGTGTTTTG
Organism: Triticum urartu; assembly: GCF_003073215.2. Classification (NCBI taxonomy): domain Eukaryota; kingdom Viridiplantae; phylum Streptophyta; class Magnoliopsida; order Poales; family Poaceae; genus Triticum; species Triticum urartu. Next base: position 93,831,907 of record NC_053028.1, on the reverse strand, counting down.
TATCCTTTTGTCATGCCATCTTTTAACTTTTTATTTAAATAGTTTGGCATTCTCATAGGCCTGGGTTCTCCACTCATCAAGTGAGCTAATGTCAAATAGTCTCTTCTCACCGACAAGTGTGAAGTCATAGTTGAGCTCTTTAATGGCCCAATATGCCTTATGTTCTAGTTCAAGAGGTAAGTGACGTGCTTTTCCATAAACCATTTTATAAGGAGACATACCCATAGGATTTTTATATGCAGTTCTATATGCCCATAATGCATCATCAAGTTTCTTGGACCAATTCTTTCTAGATCTATTAACAATCTTTTGCAAAATTAATTTAAGCTCTCTATTGCCCAGTTCTACTTGACCACTAGATTGTGGATGATATGGAGATGCAATTCTAATATTAACATCATACTTAGCAAGCATTTTACGAAAAGCACCATGAATAAAATGTGAACCATCGTCAGTCATTAAGTATCTAGGGACTCCAAACCTCGGAAAAATAACTTCTTTAAGCATCTTAATAGAGGTGTTATGATCAGCACTACTAGTTGGAATAGCTTCTACCCACTTAGTAACGTAATCAACAGCAACTAAAATATGTGTATACCCATTAGAGGAAGGAAACGGTCCCATATAATCAAAGCTCCAAACATCAAATGGTTCAATAACAAGTGAATGATTCATAGGCATTTCCTGACGTCTACTAATATTACCAATTCTTTGACATTCATCACAAGACAAGACAAACTTACAGGCATCCTTGAAGAGAGTAGGACAATAAAAACCGGATTGCAATACCTTATGTGCAGTTCTATCTCCAGCATGGTGTCCTCCATAAGCCTCGGAGTGACACTTGCATAGGATCTGTTCCTATTCATGCTTAGGTAAACAACGTCTAATAACCCCATCTACTCCTTTTTATAAAGGTGTGGGTCATCCCATAAGTAATGTCTTAAATCATAGAAAAACTTTTTCTTTTGTTGGTATGTGAAACTGGGTGGTATAAATTTAGCAACAATGTAATTAGCATAATGAGCATACCATGGAGCAGTACGAGAAGCATTTACGATAGCTAATTGTTCATCAGGAAAGCTATCATCAATAGGCAGTGGGTCATCAAGAACATTCTCTAACCTAGACAAGTTGTCTGCAACGGGGTTCTCATCTCCTTTTCTATCAATAATATGCAAATCAAATTCTTGTAGTAGGAGAACCCATCTAATAAGTCTAGGTTAAGCATCTTTCTTTTCCATAAGGTATTTAATAGCAGCATGATCAGTGTGAACAGTTACTTTAGAATCAACAATATAAGGTCTAAACTTTCACAAGAAAATACAACTGCTAAAAATTCTTTTTCAGTAGTAGCATAATTTCTTTGGGCACTGTCTAGAGTTTTACTGGCATATTAGATAAAATTTAATTTCTTATAAACTCTTTGTCCTAGGACAACACCTACAACATAATCACTGGCATCACACAATATGTCAAAGGGTACATTCCAATCAAGAGGCTAAACAATAGGTGCAGAAATCAAATCTTTCTTAAGTATTTCAAATGCTTCTCTACACAATCATCATCAAAGACAAAAGGAACATATTTTTGTAAGAGGTTAGTCAGAGACCTAGAAATTTTTGAGAAGTCTTTAATGAACCTCCTATAAAAACCGGCATGACCAAGGAAACTTCTTATACCTTTAATGTCTTTTGGACACGACATCTTTTCAATAACATCAACTTTAGCTTTATCAACTTCAATACCTCTTTCAGAAATTTTATGCCCCAAGACAATGCCTTCATTAATCATAAAGTGGCACTTCTCCCATTTCAAGACAAGATTAGTTTCCACACATCTCTGCAAAACTCCATCAAGGTTGCTTAAGAAATCATCAAAAGAAGTTTCATATACGGAAAAATCATCCATGAAAATCTCAACAATCTTTTCACAAAAGTCAGAGAATATAGCAGTCATACATCTTTGAAAGGTAGCAGGTGCATTACATAAACCAAAAGGCGTATGTCTATAAGCCAAGGTACCAAAAGGGCAAGTAAAGGTGGTCTTTTCTTGATCCTCTTCTGACTACAGGAATCAGGAACTTTGCCGTCTACCATGGCTGACGGCAAAGGCATGCCTGGCGAACGACAAAGGCCTTTGCCGTCAGCCAGCAAACGGGAAAACGTCCTGTTGAATGAGCTACGGCAAAGGGCACTTTGCCGTATGCTGGCGGACGACAAAGATGAAAGGCCTTTGCCGTCAGCTAGCGGACGGCAAAGGGCATGGCTCTTTGCCATCTGCTGGCAGACGACAAAGGGCATGGCTCTTTGCCATCAGCTGGCAGACGGCAAAGGCTGCAGGCTCTTTGCCATTTGCTGGCAGATGGCAAAGAGACCAAATATGCATTAATTTTATTTCTTCTTATATTAATTCATTTTCACAGAAAATCAAACATATATATATAGTTATTCTTCACCCTCTCTCTATTCTGACACCAATGCAACGTATTTTTACGTTTCATAAATTTTGTCTTATTTCATACATAAAAATAGAACGTAAGAAAATATGTACTTGCCGTAAAATATATTTTATGTTACATAAAATTATGAATGTAAGAATATAGTGTAAAACATACATAAAATGTGATTTTTATGGTCTTATAACCTAATTTTTTTTATTTTTTATACCAAATTTTACATATTGAATCAATATGCATGTAACTATTTATATTGTAAACGTAATTTATTTAGGAAGCGGTCGTAAGATTACCTCGGGTGAAGAATAATTTATTCTGCACCCTGGGTGATGAATAGTAACACTATATATATGACCGATATAGCATATCCAACACATGTTCCAATAGTAGCAAGTTTCATCCATACATATACATAGTTTCATCAATATTACACAGTTTCATCCATAGGTACCAAGTTCCAAAAAGTCAAAACAAAAACTAAAGACAAGCACTCCATATATGAAATTACAAGAAATGACCTAAAACTAAATATCTACTTTCCTAAAAACTATCTTATTACTAAGATCTTCTTCTTTTCTTCCAACTTGCATAACAAAAACACTAAAAAGAGAGAATGGGTTAGGAGTAGAAATGTAGCATTTCACTTGGAGAAAAATTCATTTCAGAAACATTATTAGTAATTAAAAGTCAGTATAATTCTTCATAATTTGTCTATGATAACTGTATCAGTCAAACATGCAACAAATTACTGGGAGGGCCGATATAGCAAGGAAATCAGACACCACCATCATTATCGGTATTTTTCTACAAAATTTTAGTACGTGTATTTAGGAAATAAATGTTAAATATACATATATATCAACCCTTATTATAAACAGAATCACATGCACGCGGATCAAAATAGGTTGCACTCTAACTTTAAATTTCTAGTTTACTGTCTATTAGCTTTACTTGAACTTTCACCTCGCACAAATAAGTTCAATATTCCATCGTCCAACCAGGCATATGCAATATATATATATATATAACTCAACATTTCAGGTTACAGTAAGAAATCAATGGAAATATCACCATAAGATACAAATCTGATTTATTTAATTAATTATTTCGTGAATGTTTTGAATATTCTATGTATCCTAGAATTGGCAGTTGTAAGTGCATCTAGTGCCACCCCTAGTTGGTTTTGGAGTATTGACGACAAACCTAGTTGAGGGACTAATGTGTTTGTGAGAATTGCAGGATAACACAGGTAGAAGTCCCTCATTAATTCGGTTTTACTACCAGAGATGACCCCTAAAAATGTATGAAGACATTGAAGCCAAAGGTGGTATATGAAGATATTCACATTGAAGACTATGACAAAAGAAGACACGTTATGAAGCCTATGGAGCTCGAAGACTTAGATCTTTCGTAGTTCTTTTTCTTTTGTGTTGAGTCATAGGAACCACTGTACTGTTAAGTGGGGTCCAGGAGAACCAGTCAGAATGACTGAAGTGATGCCTAAACCAAAAAACCTATGTCTTCGAGTGAAGACAATGAGAGCGAATCTTGTCCAGAGCCGGACAAGTCAGCTTTGCTTGTAGCCCAAGTAAAGTTGCCATGAGAGTTTGAAATCTGACCGTTGAGATACGTGTCAGTTCCTTAGTGACCCAGGGTCATTTCGGACAAATCAGGTCGGGTTGCCAAGTGGCTATAAATAGCCAACCCCCTACAACCATAAACGGTTGGCTGCTCAGATTTCAGTGCACGGCTTTTGTCGTTTGAGAGCAACCCACCTCGAAGCCTTTGAGAGAAAATTCCTAGTGAGGAGAAAAGCCCTAACCACCCAGAGCCAGAGAATATTGGGCATCACTTAAGTCTTCTCTTGTCTGTGTGATCTGAAGACTTATTACACTTGAGGACTGTGAATCCTCCAGACGGTTAGGCGTCGCGTTCAGAGCATCCAAGAGACATTGTGGATTAGCCAAGTGAACGAATCTGTGAGGTTGGTGGTCTAGCCTTGAAGACTATAGAGTGATGGGACGTGTGTCTAAGGTTTACCTTAGCTCAAGAGATACGGTGCAGGACTTGGTGTCCTGAGCTGCGTCTTCAGGACTGGTGTCCGGGACTGTCTGTCCTAAGGTTTAAATACCTAGCTGCTCCAACCAGACGTATAGTGTCACAGCAACTGGAACTGGTCCAACACATCATTGTCTTCAACGAGTCACCGGTTTCATCTTCACTTCCTTTTTCTTACTGTTACTCATTGTGAAGCCATTGCATGCTTGCTCTATCTTTTGTCTTCACAACGTGAATGTTATGATCTGTTTGGCTTCATAACTTCTTCCTACCTGATCCTTATTACACTGCAGCTGTTTGTCATTGTGCTTTCACTCTATTGAATACTTGACCATGGCTTGCCTAGTGTAATCTAACTTCCGCTGCATAGTAATAGGCAAAATCTTTGCTGTTTGTCTTCATAACTCCCACGTTTTGAAGACTTTCATAAAAATCGCCTATTCACCCCCCTCTAGTCGATATAACGCACTTTCAATTGGTATCAGAGCAAGGTGCTCCCTTGTTCTGTGTGATTCGGTTTAACCACCTGGAGTTTTAGCTATGTCGACTGCAGGGATAATCAAAGTCTCCGCTGCGTGCCCCGTCTTCGATGGAACTGAATATCCCTACTGGAAGAATAAGATGCGCATGCATCTTGAAGCCATTGATGTCGACCTATGGTATGTCGTCGAGAACGGCGTTCCCTAGGCTGGAGAAGGTGTCACTGCTGCTGATGTCAAGAAGTTCACTCAACTGGACTCTACTGCCAAAAATATCATCTGTGGTCATCTGACAAAAGGACAGTATGGCCGTGTGAGTGCCTTGAAGACATCCAAGCTGGTCTGGGACTGGCTCTCCAAGGTCAATGAAGGCATCTCAACCCAGAGAGATCAGAGAATCAGTGTTCTTTGCAACCTCTTCAACCGCTTCAAGCGAAATGACAATGAGAATGTCCAGCACACATTTGACCGGCTCACTGACATCACAAATGAACTTCAAGCCCTCGGTGCCACTGAGATCACCAAACATGAAATCGTCAAGACGCTGCTGAGATCACTTGATAGTTCGTTTGACATCCTAGCCCTGATGATTCAAGAACGTACTGATTTCAAGACACTCGATCCGTCTGACATACTTGAGAGGCTCAACACACATGAGTTCCAGCTTTCTGAGAAAAGAGATATCTACGGTCCAAACTATGGGCGAACTCGTGCCTTGAAGGCAAAAGCTGTTTCCTCATCTGAAGAAGAATCTGACAGCAGTTCTGATGATCCTGAAGACATTGGAAGGGAACTTGCAATGCTAGTGAAGAAGTTCCAAAAATTCACCAAGAAGAAAGGCTTCAGAAAATCTTCACGATCAAGCTCAAGGAATGATGAAGCTTCTGCTCATGGCTACAAGAAGAGAACATGTCACAAGTGCAAGAAAACTGGACGCTTCATCTCTGAGTGTCCAAAGTGGGACAATGAGAACAGAAGGAAGAAGAAGAGCAAGGAATATGATTCTGATGACAAAAAGAAGAAGAAATACTCAAAGTCTTCTTCCAAGTCTTCCTCAAAGTCTTCATCACACAAGAAGAGCTCATCTGGCAAGGCACGTGCGTTTGTTGGCAAGGAAATGGATTCAGAGGAGGAGTCCGCTTCTGAGGAGGCAGAGGTGGAATCTGAGGAGGAGTCTGATTCTGGCATTGCGAGTCTGGCTACAGCATACGTCGCCAAGTCCATCTTCAACACTGAAGACAATGACTTCATCACCGACACTGATGCAAATGACAAGAACGACTCCACTCCTACCTACTGCTTCATGGCACGCGGTGCCAAGGTAAACACACGCACTACTCGCTATCAAACATCTAGTGACGATGACTCTGACTGTGATTCAAAACCCAGCTACAAAACACTTGCTAAAATTGCAACTGAACAACAGAAAGCTATGGAACATATTCAAAAACTGTTAGACAGAAGCGATGATCTGTTGGGTGCTGAAATGACTCGATCTGAATCCTTAATTGAAGACATAAAAAATCTTCACGTTAAGTATCAGGAACTTGAAGATCGTCTTGATACTCTCTCAACAACTCATGAAAAGCTTTCCTATGATTATCTTCAAAGGAAGCAAGAACTTGAGAAATTGAGAGCGGCTCATGAAGATCTTCAAAAGGAAAATGAATCACTTCCCGCCGAACAGATCAGTTCCGCTCAGGAAGGATTTGAGCCACCATGTCTTAAATGCATTGAGCGTGATAATGCTACTTCTGTTGCTGAATGTTCCACTGCTACTGCTGTTGCAATATCTTCAACTGTTGATGTGGTAACTAACCCCTCTGCTGAGGATACCACTGCTATTGCTGATGAGAATGCTAGGTTGAAGACATTGCTTGAAACAGGGATGTACAAAAGTCTTAAAGGACATCAGACATTATGTGATGTCCTCAAGAAGCAGATTCTGAACCGAAACCCTAGGAAAGAGGGTTTTGGGTTCGTAAGGAAAATAAATGCAGATGGCTCTTACTAGAAACCTGAGCAGTACCCCAAAACCACATGGGTTGCTGCAAAGGAACCTTCAGCAGATCCATCCAATTTATCTGGCTTCACATGTGCTAACCCCATTTTTATTGATGAATCCTTTGATGCAAACTATAAACTGTTTGAGAATCAGAATGGTGAAGTGTTTGCCAGGTACATTGGTACTAACTGCAGGAATGGACCGCCTATGAAGAAGATCTGGGTTCCGAAAAAGTGTCTGGAAAATCTTCCTGTGAATGTCTTCATGACACCTCACTTGAAGAAGACAAACCTCAGACCAAAGGCTTCATACGGTCCAAAGTCTTCATACAAATAGAGGACTCACCTGAGTCACACTAACGCAAATGTTTTGAAGGGAAACCATACTCAGGCATATGAATATGAGAGCGGTTCATCGAACCGTCATGTTCATATGACCAAAAATTATTCTGCTTATTCCTATGAGTATTGTTGTCCACTTGCAAGACTGTTTGCTAAGGCTTCAAAGCCAAAATTCTCAGATGCTGCACTTAGACTTATTGCTTCTAAGCCACCCTTGAAGATGTGGGTGGTTAAGAAAGCTTAACTCTCTTTTGCAGGGAAAGGTCTCTAGCAGAAAAACAAAATCTTCTGACGCTATTGCTGGGGACCTTAAAAATCTTGTAGGGCGCAAGATAAAATGCCCGAATGGCATCATTATGTACTTCATTCCTGAATCGCATGCTACTCTCCCTATTAGTCCTAATCTGGACCTAAGTTTTCATAACCCACTGGTTCGTCAAATGTTTTTTCTTCACAATTCTCTTCGTGAAGCCTATCCCCCTAACTGCACTGTAGGGTACGACACCAGCGTCTTCAAAGTCTTCAGAATGGATTATTGACAGTGGGTGTACAAATCACATGACTGGCAAAAGAAGCCTTCTTATGGACTCAACCTTACGTCCATCCGACAAGAGCCACATCACATTTGCTGACACTGGTAAAAGTAAGGTATTGGGTCTAGGTAGAGTTGCAATCTCAAAGGATCAACACATGGATAAAGTCATGCTTGTTGAATCCCTTGGCTTCAACTTAATGTCTGTCTCAATGCTTTGCGATTTGAACATGGTCGTAATGTTTGGAAAATATCGTTGCCTAGTACTAATGGAATCTGACAAGTCTCTAGTGTTTGAAGGGTATCGAAAAGATGATCTGTACGTGGTAGATTTCTCAGCAGGGCCACAACTTGCAGTATGTCTTCTTGCAAAAGCTTCAGAATGCTGGCTTTGGCATCGGAGGCTTGGGCATGCTGGCATGAGGAACCTCCACACCCTTGCGAAGAAGAAGCATGTCATAGGCATCGAAGGCGTCAAGTTCAAGAAAGATCACTTATGCGGTGCCTGTGAAGCAGGGAAGATGACAAGGGCAAAACATCCTTCGAAGACAATCATGACTACTACTCAACCCTTCGAACTGCTCCACATGGATCTTTTCGGCCCCACTCACTACTCAACTTTTACTACTACTGCTTGCCTCTATGGCTTCGTCATTGTTGATGATTACTCTAGATATACTTGGGTGCACATAATCCTTTACAAGACTGAAGTGCAGGATGTCTTCAGACGCTTCGCCAATCGTGCTATGAACAATTTTGGCGCCAAGATAAAACACATCAGAAGTGACAATGGCACTGAATTTAAGAACACTGGCCTTGATACATATCTTGATACCTTGGGTATCACACATGAATTCTCAGCTCCGTACACGCCACAGCAGAATGGCGTCGTCGAACGCAAGAACAGAACACTCATTGAGATGGCCAGAACACTGCTAGATGAATACAAGACTCCAAGAAAATTCTGGACTGAAGCCATTGACACTGCATGCCATACAATCAATCGTGTTTATCTTCACAAGCTTCTGAACAAGACATCTTATGAACTCCTAACTGGCAAGAAGCCAAATGTCAGTTACTTCAGAGTATTTGGCGCAAGGTGCTGGATCAAGGACCCACACCACACCTCAAAGTTTGCACCAAAAGCACATGAGGGCTTTATGCTTGGATATGGAAAGGATTCGCACTCCTACAGAGTATTCAATCTCTTTCATTACAAAGTGGTTGAAACAGTGGATGTGCGGTTCGATGAGACAAATGGTTCACAAAGAGAGCAACTGCCAAATGTGCTAGATGATATTCCAGCTAGTGAATCAATCAAGCTAATGGGAACTGGAGAGATTATACCTTCTGAAGCTCATCCTGAAGAAGAACTTATCATCTCAGCACCTGATCAACATGAAGACAATGCTCAGCCTGAAGACATTCCTCCCAACAACAACACAGATCAGCAAGAGCAAAGTCTTCGCCCTGTACATCCTCGTGTTGCCAATGAAGTGCAGATTGACAGAATAATTGACAGCATCAATGCACCTGGTCCACTCACTCGTTCAAGGGCAACTCAGCTAGCAAATTTCTGTGGGCACTTCGCATTCGTCTCAATATCAGAACCCAAGAAAGTTGAAGAAGCCTTCATGGAACCTGAATGGATTCAAGCTATGCAAGAAGAGCTTCAACAGTTTGAGCTGAATAATGTATGGGAACTGGTTAAGCGTCCTGATCCACGGAAGCACAACATAATAGGCACCAAATGGATATACCGCAACAAACAAGATGAGCATGGTCAAGTTGTCAGAAACAAAGCTCGTCTCGTTGCTCAAGGATATACTCAAGTAGAAGGCATTGACTTCGATAAAACATTTGCTCCCGTGGCTAGGCTTGAAGCCATACGCATTCTGCTGGCCTATGCAAATCATCATAACATACTTCTATATCAAATGGATGTGAAAAGTGCCTTTCTCAATGGCAAGATTGAAGAAGAAGTGTATGTTGCACAACCTCCTGGCTTTGAAAATCCAAAACATCCTGACATGGTATACAAGCTCAACAAGGCACTATATGGCCTCAAACAAGCCCCTAGGGCCTGGTATGACACACTCAAATACTTCCTGAAGAGCAAAGGCTTCATACCTGGTTCCCTGGATCCCACTCTTTTCACGAAGACATATGATGGTGAACTGTTTGTGTGCCAAATATATGTGGATGACATTATCTTCGGCTGCACCAATCAGAAGTACAGTGAAGAGTTTGGATATATGATGCAAGAGCAATATCAGATGTCCATGATGGGGGAGCTGAAGTTCTTCCTTGGTCTTCAAATACGACAACAACACAATGGCATCTTCATATCTCAAGAGAAGTATCTCAAAGATTGCCTGAAGAAGTTCGGTATGCAAGACTGCAAAGGCTTCACAACACCAATGCCAGCCAAACATCATCTAGGTCCTGACAACAATGGTGAAGAGTTCGATCAAAAGGTATAACGCTCCATGATTGGTTCTTTGCTTTATTTATGTGCATCTAGGCCAGATATTATGCTTAGTGTTTGCATGTGTGCTCGATTTCAAGCGGCACCAAAGGAGTAGCATCACTTAGCTGTGAAGCGAGTTCTTCGATATTTTGCTCACACCCCAACTCTAGGATTATGGTATCCAAAGGGCTCAGAGTTTGATTTGGTTGGATTTTCGGATGCTGATTATGCTGGTGACAAAGTTGATCGCAAGTCTACATCAGGCACATGTCACTTTCTGGGACGATCACTTGTATGTTGGTCTTCAAAGAAGCAGAACTGTGTATCTCTCTCCACTGCTGAATCTGAATACATTGCTGCTGGATCTTGCTGCGCTCAGCTTCTGTGGATGAAGCAAACACTCAAGGATTATGGCATTCATCTAAAGCAAGTACCACTTTACTGCGACAACGAAAGTGCCATCAAGATTGCCAACAACCCAGTTCAGCACTCGAAGACAAAGCACATTGAAATTCGTCATCACTTTCTCAGAGATCATGTTGTGAAGGAAGACATTGATATCATACACGTCAACACTGAAGAACAATTGGCAGATATCTTCACCAAGCCCTTGGATGAGAAGAGATTTTGCAAGTTACGGTGTGAGCTAAATATCCTGGAATCCTCAAATGTCCTGTGATCAGGCACACATCCTAACACTTATGCATATGATGACTTAGATGTGCAACGCACAAAGTAAAGTATATCTTCAATCAATGAAGACATACATTCTAAGTGTGAATACATTAATGTGGAATTTGACTTCAGAGCGCCACGATAATTGTGCGCCGTGTCTGGGTCTAATACTTCCTATACGGTGGGTAACGCCACCACCAAACGTTCTATTTTGAAGTGTTTCACTCATGGCGTTACCTTGCAATATCTTCACATTTGGTTTGGCTTCGAACTCAACATGTCTTCATGATTATCTTCACTACGTTGATTATATAGATGTATACATACTAGTGTTCTGTCCTCTACAGCATTCACTTATAGCTATGTCTTCTTGGTTGAATCTTTTGAACTAAGTGAATGTGATCGGACCCTAATCTCTCTATGCTTTCTATCTCAAATTCTATCTCTCCAAGTCATATGCATTCTATTGAAACTGTCGAATGTCTTCACTGCGTCCTTGTCAGCAGAAGATATAGAGACAACCATAAAGTCCGTTTTCAATGCTCATTCCTCCACATAAAATCCGGAGAAGCAGGAACGACCGCCCGACAATCCAGGCGTGCGTGGGACGTGGAACAAACCCCAAACTTCCGCAAACAGGCCACGCATTCCTCAGATGCGAATCACTAGGGGCACCTGTGTAATAGCACAGTGCCGCCCCTGTGCCTATAAATTCACACTTACCGCGGTCATTATCTCCTTCTTCCACCTTCGCACGAACCCTAGCGCCACCGCTAGCTCTCGACGATGCCGGCGACGAAGCACTTCGCTGCCGCAACCTCTCCGACGCCGTCCTCACGCCGACCGCGGACATCGTTCTCTCCGCCATCGCCGTAGGTGTCTTCCGTCGCCAAGTTAGGGCACGGAGGACTGAACTGCTCGGCATCATCTCCCACTTCCGTCTAGCAGTTCCAAGTGTGGTAAATAAAACTTCTTTTTACAACCCCTTTTGATCTCGTGGTTCTGTCACTTTCTACCATAAGAAGTTTATCTTCTCACAAGTTAGATCTCTCAATCTGCATCTCATAACATGCCTATTATATTCACTTGTGCTTCATGAAGTAGTTAGATTCCTCACTTGTACTGATCTGTGGGTTCGTACAAATCTGGAATCAACTTCTTATCTATGAGTGAATGTCTTCGCACGATGAGGTCAATGTCTTCTAAACTGATTAATCTTCAAAACCTTCTGAGAATGCATATGACCTCTTCCCCTTCCCTCGCACCTTAATGCTGTCACAGGTACATGTCCGTGGGAGAATCCTTCGGTTCTCATAGTATGCATTCATTTGCAGAATTCCTACAGCATCACATAAATTCTCCTGAAGCCAGTTCCTGTTGGTCCAGCAAAAGAAAGCCTTTGAAGCCTTTGAAAGTTTTGAAGCCTTTCAAGTTAAAGTTTATGGCTTCAGAAGCAGCAGCAAGGAAGGGGGGCAGATAGCGACGTGAAGGAACTTCCAAAGATCTGCCTGAAGACCTGGCAGAAATGTATAAAACAGATCCTGAAGAGAATTATGGGCAGCGCAAGACCCGAATCCAATGGATTCGACGCTATTGGGCTGAACAATGGTTCAAATACCGCTTCACAACCCAAGAGTATGCTGAGAAAAGTGCCATCAAAAGACCATGGGGAGACATCTTATACAAAAACCTTGTACCCAGGTCCAGAGATGAAGCTATTGCCCAAAGCTTCTATCCATGCATGGTTCGTGGGCCACAGCCTGATGACGCACATCCGTCGTCACTACTCTAGTGTTGTGACGACAATCTATTCAAGCGCAACTTCCAGTTTGCCCAACAATCAGCGAAGCAGAACAAGAAGAAGTTGGGGTTAGACTTCAACCCTGGTCCCTCAGCACCAAGGGCAGATGGCACACGCTACGCAGAACCCAATATCATCGGTCCGTATGCCAATCTTGAGGGCCTCATCACCCGCATCTTAGTCCAAGGGACTGCCGTGAATGACCCTCCAGCTGACTCTGAGTCTGATGAAGCTCCTACTGTACCGAAGCCAAAGCAGTCGAAGAAGCCAAAAGCTTCAAAGCCAGCCCCTTCATCAAAAATCTCAAGGGTGAAGCCATTGGCAACTGCACCTCCTGAAGACAGTGTGCAATCTGAAGAAGTATCCCGCGTCTCCAAGCCCCAGAAGGCCAAGGTGCCTCAGCCACACACCGGCAAAGAGCTCACAGCTGCTGCCATTCTGCGCAGCGAAGCCATTGATCTGTCAAGTGATGAAGATCTTGGAGATGACGCTCTAGAGCAGCTCATCAAGAGCAAAGAAGAAGCTGAAATCTTCAACAATTTGCCTCTCTTTGATGTCGCCATCATCCACAACTTCATCGACGAATGGTTTGCCACACCAAACATCAGCTTCGAAGATCTGCAGCTGCCTGTTGGCCTCAGTGTCGCCTTCCAAGGTGCAATTGCTTCAGAACTTGCCATTGCCCAGCGCATTGTTGAACTGAAGCAGAAAATTGATCATGAAAAGGCTCAGTTCAAGAAGAATATGGCCAAGCTCAGCGTGCAAGAAGTGAAGAGCTTCAAGACCATGTTGCATGAGCTCAAGGAAAATTTTCTGAAGAAGCGTGCAGAAGCTCAGGGCTCACGTGAGCGGATAAAGTCTCTGGCTGAAAGATGTGTACAAGCCTACAATGAGGCTGAGAAGCGCAAGGCACTTGGGCGTCCTGGCATCGACCCCAAGATGGCCGCGAAGAAGAAGAAGAAGCCTGCTATGGCTGAACCAGAGGCACCTAGGCAAGAAGCAGTTCCAATTGTCTTCCCAACTGCAACGACTGGCTCGAAGCCAAAGAGCCGGTCAACAGCTTCAGAGCTCAAGAAGACAAGAACTGCTGAGGCTGAAGCCAGAAAGAGGAAAAGCTCTGAAGCCTCTCCTACTGCCCCCAGCAAGAAGAAGCGAAAGATCAAGAAATCTCGGGCTGCTCTCACAGAGCCCTTGATAGTTGAACCTATCTCTATGGTTCACCCCAATGCAGAATGACAACTGATAGTTCATGAGCCTGCTTCTATAGAGGCTCCTGAAGCTGAAGACATACTAGCAGCCGACCCCATTGCTGCTGAAGACATTGGTCATCAGGACAATGTACAAGATGATGCAGCCCTTCCTCAGTATGAACAAAGCGAGCTCATCAGCATTGGTCGTCCTCTGACGCCAATTGCACAAGATGCGTCATGGGCGGATCGCCCTCAAGAGGAAGAAGACAATGAGGCCCAGCCCACTCCAACCCCACAGGCATCGTCTGCATTCCGCAGGCTTCACAAAGGTCCAAGGCCTCAAGTCTATGCTAAAGACATTCCGGCTGCATCAGCCACAGAAGACGCACCACAAGAGCCTACTCCTATGCTCCACCAAGAAGCAGTTCTCCAGGAGAACGTGCTTGTGACTGACCCTCCAGCTAGTCAAGCGGAGGCTGAAAATGTTGAGGCTGCCACAACCAACACTGAAGCCAATGTGGAGCCCTCCCCACCAAAAGCTTCAGCAGACAGCGAAGCTACTGATCCAGACACTTCTGTTCCTGAGTCTGCTGCAGGTCCTCAATTTGATTACCATGTTGAGCACATGCCTCATGTCCAGAAGCCAGTCCCAAGGCTGCCAAGGTTCCCAGGTCCTGCATCAGCACCTGGCTCCTTTGACATCAATAGCTTCAAGGTAGACAATACGTTCTTCAACAGCTCCAAGAACTCCTATTCAAGGGAAAGGATTTCATCAGATAGGTTCTAGAGCTATCCTCAACGCAGCTACTATTCATGCATCCTATACAACCAAGGTCGCATCTTCCCGCACAAGCGCCTTGATGTTGAAGCCATTGCTGGTCTGCCCTGCTTAGAGGAAGCGCTGGATTGCTTCAAGCAAGTGGGTCTGCTGCAGTTTATAACTGATGAAGAGCACTGGAATGAAGAGCTTCTGTTGCAATTCTATGCCACCCTACACATCAAAGGATACAACAGAGATCCGAAGACTTGGGCCCTGGAGTGGATGACCGGCAATGTCCATCACGAAGCCAATGCATTCGATATCATTGAGCTCACCGGCCTACCCACTCCTGGCGAACTCTTCGAGGAAGGTTGTCCACTACACACTGAAGCTCTTGAGAGCATATTCCAGAGGCCTGAACCAAATATGAGTCAGATGCTCTCCATGATGAAGCCATTGCCCCACAATGCTCCTTATCCAACAGAGTTCTTCGTTGAAGACTTTGAGTACCTGCCCAGAACCATCTATCACATTATCCGGCGGACTCTCTGGCCTATTAAAGGGCACTCTCCAAATGCCAAGATCGAGGGTGCAATGAAGACTCTGATATTATGTATCCTTCATGGCAAATGCTTCAACGCACAGGATTTCTTCATACGCTAACTCGCTGCATCAGGCTCAGATCTATTTGGTTTAAAGTTCTATGCTCCTTGGGTAATGAGACTGATCAAGCTTCACTCTGCGATCTCATATCAGCCCTCAGCCCGCAACCATCGGATCTTCTTGCCAGATGTGGATACCTCTGCTGAAGCTATATATCCTGAGCCTGCCAAGCAACCTTTGAGTCTTCAGAATGCAGAACACCAGAGCTTCACTCAAAACGATGAAGGTGTTGAAGCCATCTCCAGGGTGTATCCTTTGGCTGGCACTACACGTGCGCCACACCCTGCTTCAACTGAAGCCACTGATAGTGCAACAGCTTCCAGACCCAAGAAGCGCGCTCGTGTTCTCAATAACCGAGAGCTTCTTGTGGCCCTTCATCAAAAACAAGATAGGCATCACGACTGGCTAAAGCGTCAGATGAAAAGCCTCTTGGTGGATGTTAATCGTCTTTGAAATCTTGCCACCAAGAATGCTTTCGTCACTCATGAAACCTGTCGTCGTACATGGAAAGGGCTATCAATGATGTGTACTGAAGCTGAACTTGAAGAGGATGGCTTCACTGAGCGATTCAAGTTTGACACCACACCTCCTAGAAGGGCTGTGATGCGCAACACACCATCACTTGAAGACTCTGATTTTTCTTCATCTGCTGCCACAGTCACTGCCAGAATCATTGATGAAGAAGACGATGCTACATCACCGCAACCTGCTTCAGCACCTCCAAGCTCTTCTGCACCGCCAAACACCTCCAACGACCCTGCTGCTCCTGGGAACGAGTAGACACTCTATGTCTTCAAACCTTTTTGGTCCTTGCTGACAAAAGGGGGAGAAGCATATGGGTTGATAGTCTTCAAGCGGGTCCATATGGGCGGGTGCCTTATGTTTTGCTATATTTTGCTTCGTGCTTACAACTCTCGTTTTTGCTTCATTTGGTTCTTTGAGTTGTAACACTAAAACTCGATGGTCGTCTGCTACTTGTTTGCCACCCTGTTTGCGAAGATAAATTCCGCATGTGCGACGATAAATTCCGCACTTATCTCATTCTGCAGACGTCCATTTTCCATTATGCATGTCATTATCTTCATATACTTTCACATGCATAGTGGATTGTCATCATAAGCTGAATTGGATCTCCACAAGTACAACCTGCCATGTGCATTTGCATTCCAAAAGCAAATTAACTTATATGCACATCTTCAGGGGGAGCCCTTGAAACTTATGAAGACAATTCCTTATCCTTTACAATTTCACAGACTATATTCCCCGTTGAAAACTTCAACTAGTTTGTCATCAATCACCAAAAAGGGGGAGATTGTAAGTGCATCTAGTGCCACCCCTAGTTGGTTTTGGAGTATTGACGACAAACCTAGTTGAGGGACTAATGTGTTTGTGAGAATTGCAGGATAACACAGGTAGAAGTCCCTCATTGATTCGGTTTTACTACCAGAGATGACCCCTAAAAATGTATGAAGACATTGAAGCCAAAGGTGGTATATGAAGATATTCACATTGAAGACTATGACAAAAGAAGACACGTTATGAAGCCTATGGAGCTCGAAGACTTAGATCTTTCGTAGTTCTTTTTCTTTTGTGTTGAGTCATAGGAACCACCGTACTGTTAAGTGGGGTCCAGGAGAACCGGTCAGAATGACTGAAGTGATGCCTAAAACAAAAAACCTATGTCTTCGAGTGAAGACAATGAGAGCGAATCTTGTCCAGAGCCGGACAAGTCAGCTTTTCTTGTAGCCCAAGTAAAGTTGCCATGAGAGTTTGAAATCTGACCGTTGAGACACGTGTCAGTTCCTTAGTGACCCAGGGTCATTTCGGACAAATCAGGTCAGGTTGCCAAGTGGCTATAAATAGCCCACCCCCTACAACCATAAACGGTTGGCTGCTCAGATTTCAGTGCATGGCTTTTGTCGTTTGAGAGCAACCCACCTCGAAGCCTTTGAGAGAAAATTCCTAGCGAGGAGAAAAGCCCTAACCACCCAGAGCCAGAGAACATTGGGCATCACTTAAGTCTTCTTGTCTGTGTGATCTGAAGACTTATTACACTTGAGGACTGTGAATCCTCCAGACGGTTAGGCGTCGCGTTCAGAGCATCCAAGAGACATTGTGGATTGCTAGTGAACGAAGTCTGTGAAGGTTTGCGAGTCTACCTTGAAGACTTACCAGAGTGATTGGGCGAGGACTATGTGACCTTAGCTCAAGGAGAATACGGTGAGGACTTGGTGTCCTGAGCTGCGTGTTCAGGACTAGGTGTCCGGGACTGTGTGTCCTAAGGTTTAAATACCTAGCCGCTCCAACCAGACGTACAGTTGTCACAGCAACTGGAACTGGTCCAACACATCATTGTCTTCAACGAGTCACCGGTTTCATCTTCACTTCCTTTTTCTTACTGTTACTCATTGTGAAGCCATTGCATGCTTGCTCTATCTTTTGTCTTCACAACGTGAATGTATGATCTGTTTGGCTTCATAACTTCTTCCTACCTGATCCTTATTACACTGCAGCTGTTTGTCTTTGTGCTTTCACTCTATTGAATACTTGACCATGGCTTGCCTAGTGTAATCTAACTTCCGCTGCATAGTAATAGGCAAAATCTTTGCTGTTTGTCTTCGTAACTCCCACGTTTTGAAGACTTTCATAAAAATCGCCTATTCACCCCCCCTCTAGTCGATATAACGCACTTTCAGCAGTGGCGGGTTCCCATAGCATATATTAATATAAAAATCACAACTTCTTCATGTACCTATACATGTTATTACATAATGTTGCTAGTCTGACATAGATTGATACTAAGCACAAACTCTCCAAGGGAAATTGAGAAACTCCACTATGTCATGTTGATATATCACTGGAGATGGTAAAATTATACTACTAGGAAAAGGCTAATTAGTGGCGCGCCTGTTTTGGCCATTAATGGAGCACTATAGGTATGCCACTATTAACATGCCACTAGTAACAAGTACTAATGGCGCACCCCTGGTGCGCCACTAGTATCCCAGATAGTAGTGGCGCACCTGGCAGTGCGCCATTAATATGTCCCCTGGTGCGCTATTACTATGCCTCTCAGGGGGCCATATTTACCTTGTGCTCTGGGTTACTAATGGTGCACTTCTAGATAATGCGCCACTAGTGTGTTTATTGCAGTGCGCCACTCAAGTGCAGTATGGTGCGCCACTAGTATGAATATTAGGAATTTTTTTCTTTTCTGATATTTGCACGGGTTACAAAATATATTACTGCATAGAATATAGACAGCACAACATATAAATAGCAGATTTATCGAATACAACAGAAGATTAGTCTCCGAATACAATTCATCATATTAGTCTCTGAATTCAAAAGACCGAACAAAGTTAGAACATTACAAGTCTCGAGACCGCGAGTAGGGAGTTTGTCTTCACATTACAAGTCGATATCGATCATCTAAACTACCATCACATAGAAGAGAGTTGCGGTCATCACGATGAGCATCATCGCGATGAAACCGGTCTTCATCCGGTTCCTCCTCCGCTCCCTCCTCTCTCCCACTAGATAGCGCGCGTATCTAGCTTCCGCCTCCGCCCTAGTGGTGTAACCTTTGTAACTGTTACCGCTGAAACGGTGAACCTGTCTCCAACACTCCTCCCAGTCGTCGTAGACTCCGGGAACCTTACCCTTGTACACGACATATGATGACATCTCTATGCACTAGACAAACAAAACGTTAGTAGCAATTCACAGACAATACATAAGCAATATATAAGTATGCAACAAAAGGATCGGAAGAGAAAAGCAACACATTAATAGCATGATTCATGGTCCTACTAATAAATAGCATCGATTACATATAAGTTGAACGACTATCCAAACCAAAGAGACATACAAGTTCATTAAAGTTTAACTACAACATGAGCTAATCGCTATTTCAGAACTACATAGCATCACTACTTTCGACTCGACTCAGGGACCAGAGCGTGGATGAAGCCGCCGTCTTTTGTGATGGTCATGAAATCGCGATTGTTGTCAGCCTGCATTTGTAGCGTTGTTTCTATTTAATTGTTGGACGGTTGATATCTGAGGTAGAACTGCCCCGAAGTACGAAGGACATCTTGATGGATGATTTCTGCAAACTCCGACTGGATGCGAAAGAACTCTTGTCTGAGGTCCGCGTCCTGGATTGTCGACAAGCGTGCGGCCCAATCTTTGAGACTATTTGGTAGCAGAAGGTGACTATGGTCCCGTACGATCGTCCGCATGTGATGGAGGGCGTAGTAGGCATCCTTCTGACCGCCAAGCGGCTGCTCGACGCAGGGGAACGTCGTTACGTGGGTGAACACGTGCTTGCCGTACCTAAAAATTGGCCTCCTGAAGGTGCCTCCAGATTTGGAGTAGCCGGGGAGAACATCATCAAGAACTTTCTTGATATTTGGTAGTCTTTATTCGACTGACGGTCCGAGTCGAAATACATGGCCATGGAATAGTTCGGGCTTAAGTGGATGAGTGTGCAACGTGTGTCACTGCACAAAACACGGAATGTTAGAGAGAAAAAAGAACGATTGAAATCTAAGAAATCATATGTTACGGGGCGGTGAGGGGATGACTTACTCGGGAAAGTAAGGCACGAGGAAGTTATCCTTATCTGGGTTCGCCGAAATGACGCCTTCGAGGTATGAACTCGCGACTTGCCGGTCCCTAGCGCTGCCCAAGAGCTTGGCACGCATGTAGAATGGGTCGACTATCACGATGTCCGGGGTCTTGTCTCTAATGATCCGCATCTCCATACTTAGCGAAAATAGCTGAATGAAGGTGTAGTGCAGCGGATGAAGGTTAAACATAGCAAAGATGTCATCAAACCGTAGGACGATCATACCCCCGATGGTGCTATCGACAAAGCCCTTGCCCTCTGGCACCTTGGCCACGAAAACCGGGTATGCCACATCATTCTCGGAGAGACGCCGCTTCTCCAAAGAAAGAACACTGTCATGCAGACTCCGCATAGCACCGGTTG
This sequence comes from Triticum urartu, assembly GCF_003073215.2. Classification (NCBI taxonomy): domain Eukaryota; kingdom Viridiplantae; phylum Streptophyta; class Magnoliopsida; order Poales; family Poaceae; genus Triticum; species Triticum urartu. The sequence continues at coordinate 93,811,479 of NC_053028.1, read as the reverse complement.
CAGCATTGAGCAGATTAGTCGGTAGCATCGGCCTACCCGCCACATGCACCCTCCTCGAGATATCCTTGTTATTCTTTCTTTTTCGTCCCTTCTTCTTCTGCTATAATGGGATCGAGTTTTGCTCAGAGACAGCCTTCTTGAGTGTGTTGGGGCTGATAATATTTCGCACCTCGGCTATCTGAGGCTCGGTGAAGGCGGCAGCTGGAGGCGTCTCCTGAGAACTGAACGCCAGACGACGCCTGTTGCAATTGGGTTTCTCCGTGGTACCAGCTAGATCGTGATCGTCTTTTGCAGGGTTGGGTTCTTGAGAAGGAGGCCCCAAGAATTCGTCGCTGTACCCATGTTCGTTGAAGTACTTATTGACCCTGGTAAATGTACCGTCGTCGTCGTCTGGATCCTGTGCCATATGCATGTCCGGATCGGCCATATGTTCGTCGTCGTCGTCCGGTAGCATTGCGGCGATCTTGCCATGGCTTGGCGCCGGCACGACTGGCGGTGTTGTCTGTGGGGTGGTGTCCCCCGCCCCAAACGAATCTGGCTCTTCGGCCAAAGCATGGACCAGCTTATGCAGGCGCTGAGGGTCATCACATCATCTTCGTCGGCCCAGGGGGTCGATACGGAGGTAACAAGTCGTCGCAGCCCCGCAGCACCCGAACCAGTTGAACCCTATACATGTTGGGTGGCATTGGATTACCATGGAACAGACGGTTGCCCGGTTGAACGATTTTGGCCTTGGCGACATCGATCAACTCGCCGCCCACGAAGTGCAGGAGAGTGCATGGAACGTCGGCGGCGCCCTGCAAAAACATGTAGGGCGTCAGGGATGCCTAGTCAAAGGCAAGGAGATGAAGTCATCGGCCGAGAGGCTTAGTTACCGTGATGGCGTCGAGCTCGGCTAATGTCGAGGCACCGCCAACGGCGGGCGTGCAAGTGACGGAGGGGCCGCTTGCTGCCGAGGTGCTGGCCGGCGTATTCTTCCCACACCCGGGTGCATTAAGCTCCAATGTCGGCACCGACGCCGGAGACACCAATGCCGCCTCCGCCGGAGACACCAATGCTGCCTCCGCCGGAGACACCAATGGCGCCGCCGGCGAGTTGTGCGAGTTGCTTCCCGTGAAGCTGGGAATCGGGGGTGGCCCCTGTTGGCCGCCCGCAATCCACGCCTGCAGCCCCTCAAGCAAGGTAGGCATAATGGCGGTGATTATCGCTCCCAGTTGGTCTCGCACTTGCTCTTCGACCATCTTCGGAATTCACGCCACTTGTGCCTTGAGTTCTTGAACCTCGCGCTCTTGGATTTCCTAGCTGGTCTTTCACTCCAAAACATTTATGAATGTGAAAAAATATCATCAAATTTGTTATTTGAAAATATTTATGAATATGAAAAATATCATCAAATTTGTTATTTGAAAATATCATCAAATTTGTTATTTGAAAATATTTAAAAAAATATCATAAAAATTGGTATACCAATGGCGCACCTCCTAGGGGTGCACCATAAGTACCTTGACAGCAATGGCGCACCTTCTCCTGGTGCGCCATTAGTAACTCTTTTTTTTGAATTTTTTTGTTACATCTAATAATTTTTTAGAAAATGATGATCAAATTTGAAAACGTTTATGAATGTGAAAAAATATCATCAAATTTGTTATTTGAAAATATTTATGAATATCAAAAATATCATCAAATTTGTTATTTGAAAATATCATCAAATTTGTTATTTGAAAATATCATCAAATTTATTTATTTTTTGGATTTTTAATTGCATTCATTTGTGAATTGTTAAAACATTTATGAATATGAAAAAATATCATCAAATTTGTTATTTGAAAATATCATCAAATTTGTTTTTTTTATTTTTAATTGCACTCATTTGTGAATTGGTAAAACATTTATGAATATGAAAAAATATCATCAAATTTGAAAAAATATTCATGAATTCAAAACGTGCCCATGAAATTTAAAAATATTCATGAGTTCAAAAATATTAACAAATTCAATACTTTTTTGTGATTTAGAAATTCAATACCACAATAAACATAAATAAAAATTGGTATACCAGAATAAACATAAATAAATATTCATGAGGACTAGAACAGAAGAAATATCATTGCAATATGTCGAAATACAATCGAGAAATGAAGACTACAATTTAAATACAATCGATCTTAGCTAGCTATCTTTTCACAATCTTCTTGCCCTTGTTTTTCGCAAATGGAGTTCTTCTGTTGAACGGACGTCCTTTAGGTAGGGTGGTCTTGCTTCTTCTTGTGGTGTATGGCACTTCATCGTCGTCGTCATGTTCCATCTTCGGGTCGCCGTACTTGTCGAAGTCTTGCTCATTTGCGACTCCATCCATTCCGATGATCTTCCTTTTGCCTCTCCTCATGACAACACAACTGGGCTTTGACGGGTCGGTAATGAAGAAGCATTGGTCCACTTGGGAAGCCAGTACCCATGGCTCACTTTTCGCGGTGATGTTTGCACCCGCGGTCTTGGATTTGGCTTCGGGTATAACCATGGTGATGAAATACTGGTCTTATTTTAGGACGCTCTTGGCCCATCTGACACGGAACATCGGGACCTTCTCTCCAGCGTAGCTCAGCTCCCAGATCTCCTCGATCCTTCCGTAGTATCTGTCCTTGTCGTTATCGGTGTAGGATTCCATCATTACCCTGGAGTTCTGATAACCATCGCTCTTCATGTCCTTGTCCTCGGTGTAGAATATGTAGCCATTGATATCGTACGCCTCATAGGTCATCAGGTTGTGCTCGGCGCCCTGTGACAAGGCGAATATGAGTTTTTATTCCGTGGAAGAATCCTCATGTAAAGGGTACGACATAAGCTTCTCCTTGAACCAACGCGTGAAACATGAGTTGTGCTCTTTGATTATATCTTCGTCCGTCCTCTATTGGCCTTGGTCATTGTACGTCTTCTCAATAAAGGTTTTGTGCTCTACCACCCAAGGATCGACCACGTCTATGTGTTGTAGCGCGACTAGGTTTGCTCTTTCAAAGTCGGCGAGTTGACCCTCGAAGTTGACATGCATTTCGCAGCGACCATCGCGGTGACCCCATCCAGCGAGCATGCCGAGGTGCCTGTTGACGGGCAGGCCAACGGGGTTCTCGATGCCTAGATAATTCGTGCAATAGGAGATGCACTCTTCGGTCAGAAAGCCCCTGGCTATGCTTCCCTCTGGACGTGACATGTTGCGAACGTATCCTTTGATGACACCATTCATACTTTCGAACGGCATCATGATGTGCAGCAACGTCAGCCCGAGTTGGATGATATCCTCCATGATATGGACCAGCAGATGCACCATAACATCGAAGAATGTGGGCGGGAAGTACATCTCAAGCTCGCATAGTATCACCACGATCTCTTCCTGTAGCCTTCCGAGTTGCCTCACGCCAACCGACTTCCAAGAGATGACGTCGAAAAAGTTGCATAGGCCAAATAGCGTTTCGCGGACGTGCGCGTCCATGATCCCATGGATTTTAACTGGAAGTATTTGCGTCATCGGCACGTGACAGTCGTGAGACTTCATCCCACTGAACTTTTGCTTCGCTGAGTCTAGGTATCTGCTTATCTTCCCGCGTAACCGTAAGGAAGTTTTACTCCTACGAGGCAGGTGAAAAATTGCTCGATCTCCTCCTGACTTAGAGTGAAGCACGCGGGAGGGTAGTCATTTCTGGTCTTCTTGGCCTTTTTGCCTTTGCAACGACTTTCCGTGTCCTGCTTTGCCTCATCATCATTAGCGTGAAGCTCCTCCCTGATGCCCATTGATTTCAAGTCGGCCCTTGCTTTCAGCCCATCTTTGGTCCTCTCTGGCATGTTGAGCAGGGTACCAAGCAGACTCTCGCACACGTTCTTCGTGATATGCATGACATCAAGGCTGTGAGGCACATGGAGGATCTTCTAGTATGACAAGTCCTAGAAAACAGACCTCGTTTTCCATACCTTCAGCAGCGGCTCTGGCGCCTTTCGCTTCTTTCCCGGCTCTGGCGCCTTTTGCTTCTTTCCCGGCAGTGGGCAATCTTTCCAATTTTTCAACAGCTCGTCTATTTCCTCGCGGCTCCTCGTACGCGGGCGTCTTCGGGGTTCGGTTTCACCATCGAACAGATCCTTGCGTTTTCTCCATGAGTCATCGTCGCGAAACCACCTTCCATGTCCCATGAACATAGTTTTCGAAGACCCGGGATCTCTATCTAGCTGGCGATATGTTGTGTCATCCATGCACCTGACGCATCCAGAAAATCCGTGGACCACCTACCCCGCGACATATCCGTAACCGAGATAGTCGTGCACCGTCGTGAGCAGTGCAGCTCTCATAGGGAAATATTCTTTCTCTGCGGCGTCCCATGTATTGGCTGGCGTTTTCCATAGCGTGTCTAGCTCCTCTTTCAACAGCCCCAGATACAGATTGATTTTGTTCCCTGGTTGTTTCGGCCCTTCAATTAGCATACTCATGTGAATGTACTTACTCTTCATGCACAACCAGGGGGAAGGTTGTACATCCACACAAACACAGGCCAGGGGCTATGTGTGCTTCTCTGGCTGCCAAACGGATTGACTCCATCAGTGCTCGCGCCCAGCACGATGTTCCTTGGATCGTCCCCAAATTCTGGGTGTTCGAAGTTCAACGCTTGCCACTGGCTCGCATCCTTGGGGTGACTCAGCATCTTATCTTTTTTATTTATCTCCGGATCATTTCCGTCATCTTCTCACTTCTTCTCCTCCCTATCCGCGTGCCAACGCAGGAGCTTTGCTAGCTTAGGGTCCGCGAAATACCGCTGCAGACGAGGAGTGATCGGAAAGTACCACACCACTTTTCGAGGAGCTTTCTTCCTCTTCTTGTATCGAGTGACGCCGCACACCGCACATATGGTAGACTCCGCGTGCTCGTCCCGATAAATGATGCAATTGTTCATGCACACATGGTACTTCACATGCGGTAAATCCAGAGGACACACGATTTTCTTCGCCTCCTCAAAACTGGTCGGGCACTTATTCCCCTTGGGAAGACGTTCATGCCAGAATGACATGTTCTCGTCGAAGCATGCGTCGGTCATTTTGTGTTTTACCTTCATCTCCAGAGCCATGAGCATTACTTTCAGGCGGGTATCCTCGGGCCTGCATCCTTCATACAATGGAGTAACCGCATCTATCTCCAGTTGATCCAGCTTGGCTTTCTCTCGGGCGGCAGCTCTTGCGTTATCTGTCTGCTTGAGAAGCAGCTCTTGAATATGAGGGTCTTGCACCCAGCCCATCGATGGTTCATCGTCGTCTGCTCCGGCATCTTCATCTTCATGATCATGCCCTTCGTCTGCTCCGGCATCTTCCTCATCATCATGTCCGGCATCTTCTACATGATGACTGTGTACTGCATCTACTTCGTGATCATGTCCTGGAGATTCTTCGTCTTCACGCCCGCCCTCCCCGCGGTTGTCTTGCTGCCCTTCCTCATTTCTTGCACGGCCCCCATGGACGACTTCATAGTCATCTTCATCACCTTGCCACCGATAGCCATCCATGAAACCACACAAGAGCAGGTGGTCCCGCACCTGTACGGAATCCGGGTCCATAAGGTTCTTCAGCTTGCATCTTCGACACGGACATCTTATCTCCGTCTCGTTCTTTTGAAGCATCTCGGCCTTCGCGGAGCTCAAAAACCTATTCACAATGCCTTCGATCATCGTGCGGACCATGGTCGCCTGCGGGGTAGAGCAAAACTATATTTTAGAACCAAAAAAAATTTGGCATGACTTTGCCTAAAAATAGGACCAAAAAGAATGCATAGTGCCAAATTCTCGCCAAAACGGAAATGAATCAACATTCCGGCAAAATATTGGCAACTATCGCATTTCAAATACCGGTACCTGCAAACACAAACATAAGCAACACCACAAACATATGCAACACCACAAACATACATAGATCTAGGCCATAAAAAGTGCATGTGCACGTTGTTGGAGGGAGAAAAAAGTAGATCTACAACATAAAGAAAGCTTTCCCCTTACTTACCTATCAAAAAAGGTAATTTAACCACTTAATTTGGGTGAATCTATGGTGCAAATGAGGTGAGGAGGAGGAGGAGGCAGCCGAGACAAGCTTGGAGGAGGAGGTGGAGAGAATGAAGTGGGGAAAGTGAGTGTGGTAGGTGGCTGTCCAAAATATATAGCTGCTCTCAGGTTAGTAATGGCGCACCACCTCAAAATGCGCCATTATTAACCCTGGTTACTAATGGCGCACCTGTTACGTGGTGCGCCATTACTAGTTTTGCAAAAAAAATTGTTAGTAGTGGCGCACTGTGGTTGTGGTGCGCCATTACTAGTTTGAACTAGTAATGGCGCACTATACACTAGTGCGCCATTACTAGTTTTGAAAAAAAAGTAAAAAAAATTGTTAGTAGTGGCACACAGAGTGTGTGGTGCGCCATTACTAGTTAAAACTAGTAATGGCGCACTATGCCCTGGTGCGCCATTACAAGTTTTGGAAAAAAATTGTTAGTAGTGGCGCACCGTGGGTGTGGTGCGCCATTAGTGATATGGACACTAATGGCGCACCTGCACATGGTGCGCCACTGCTATATAGCAGTGGCGCACCACATATGTGGTGCGCCATTAATATCCATATTGGCTATAGCCCTTTTCCTAGTAGTGTTAGTAGTGATGAAAAATTGGGATCTCCCTAATGCATCACAGGTCCTTAAGATTACAGAATGTGTATCTAGGAAATAACAAAAACATAACATAGGAGAAGTCTAGATGGATCAGTAGAAATTATGTATGAATTAGCTACCGTGTGTCGAGATACCAACCATCAGTATGTTGTTTTACTGGTGCGGTATTGAGTATTCTAATAGTAAGCGCAGTAATTTGACGAACATGTAAAACACATCTAAAACCTCATAATCAGATAAATGTGTTTACTGTGAAGTAATAGGCTTCTCTTATCAACTAAAGATGTGCAAGAAATTTGAGGCTCATGCATCAGCTCCCCTCAAATTGTGTCGATTGTAAAGCATGTCCAGAATGCCGATAAACTCATGTAGCAAAGTGAGAGAACAATGAAGTCGTGAATTAGCAATCCAGAAGCAATGGGTCTAACCCTGTCACAAACCTGATCAGGCGGCTATGTAGATTGAGTAATCAAAGAACCTGATCAGGACAAACTAAGAAGATGATACCAAATGAAATGACAAAGCAGAGTAGAGCTTGCAGCAACTGAAAAAACTGAATTCTAAAACTCTCTAACAGCAGAGTAAAGTAGAGCTGGCTCGTCTTATCAAATATTCAGTACCATTTGAATTCCCAGGTCCAAACAATGCAGAGTGATATGGTCTGGTTGTTCATGGCGGCCATCGATCCAGATGCCATTTTTTTGGTTTCTGAAGCTAGGGGATGAGTGACGATGTACCTTTTTTCGACGCAGATGTCGTGGTCGCGGCAGCATGCATCCAGGTCGTCGCAGAACTTGCAAGGCTTGACCTATGTCAATTTGTTCCCATCACTTGCCCCCCTTCAAATGAATATATAAGCAAACCGGTAAACAGCTTAACCAGAACTAATCAAGTCACTATGAAAGATAATGTTGTTCTCATCGAATTTAACCGTGAAACAATGTCCACCAAAGGAATAACATATACCACCATATGTGTTCATTTGGGTGTGGATGAGATTGCTAAAACATCAGGTATATATACCACAAAACGGAATTTAGGCAGAATAACGAAGCAACAGGCAGGGCAGACTGACCTTGCAAAACAACAAACATAACCATGCAAGGCTTCCCTTTCTTTGGAGCGAAGGCAGGCTTCCCGGAGTCCAACATGTTGCACAACTCATCGAAGACAAACTACAGCAACAACGACACACACCAAAGGCAATTCAATCAGGATGGCCGCGCATGCAAAGCCACTCCCCGAAATCGCATGAGAGAATTCTCGTCAGGCTAGGGCATGCTCGGGCGGGCCGGGACATTACCTTCTTGATGACGCGGTGCTTGTCGGTGCCGGCAACGAGCGCCCCGAGGTCGACGGCGCGCTTGACGCTGGCCTGCATGTCGCGGACCATGTCAAACTGGACGTCGGCCTGCAGTAGCGCGTGGGTGATCTCGTTGAGTGATATGTCTTTATCTATAATTTTTTATTGTTCCATGCTATTATATTATCTATTTTGGATGTTTAATGGGCTTTACTATACCTTTTTATATTATTTTTGGGACTAACCTACTAACCAAAGGCCTTGTGCAAATTACTGTTTTTTTGCCTATTTCAGTGTTTCCCAGAAAAGGAATATCAAACGGAATCCAAACGGAATGAAACCTTCGGGGGAGTTATTTTTGGAACAAACATGATCTAGGAGACTTGGAGTGGACGTCAAGAAAGAAGCGAGGAGGCCACGAGGCAGGGAGGCGCGCCCCCCACCCTCGTGGTTCCCTCGCAGCTCCACCGACGTACTTCTTCCTCCTATATATACCCATATAACCCGAAAACATCCAGGAGCACCACGAAATCCTATTTCCACCGCCTCAACCTTCTGTACCCGTGAGATCCCATCTTGGGGCCTTTTCCGACGCTCTATCGGAGGGGGAATCGATAACGGAGGGCTTCTACATGAACACCATAGCCACTCTGATGATGTGTGAGTAGTTTACCACAGACCTTCGGGTCCATAGTTATTAGCTAGATGGCTTCTTCTCTCTCTTTGGATCTCAATACAAAGTTCTTCTCGATTCTCTTGGAGATCTATTCGATGTAATTCTTTTTGCGGTGTGTTTGTCGAGATCCGATGAATTGTGGGTTTATGATCAAGATTATCTATGAACAATATTTGATTCTTCTCTGAAATATTTTATGCATGATTTAAATATCTTTGCAAGTCTCTTCGAATTATCAGTTTGGTTTGGCCTACTAGATTGATCTTTCTTGCAATGGGAGAAGTGCTTAGCTTTGGGTTCAATCTTGCGGTGTCCTTTCCCAATGACAGCAGGGGCAGCAAGGCACGTATTGTATTGTTGCCATCGAGGATAAAAAGATGGGGTTTATATGATATTGCTTGATTTTATCCCTCTACATCATGTCATATTGCCTAATGTGTTACTCTGTTCTTATGAACTTAATACTCTAGATGCATGCTGGATAGCGGTCGATGTGTGGAGTGATAGTAGTAGATGCAGAATTGTTTCGGTCTACTTGTCGCGGACGTGATTCCTATATACATGACCATGCCTAGATATTTTCATAACTATGCGCTTTTCTATCAATTGCTCGATAGTAATTTGTTCACCCATCGTAGAATTTGCTATCTTGAGAGAAGCCACTAGTGAAACCTATGGCCCCCGGGTCTATCTTCCATCATATTATTTTCCTATCAACTTGCTATTTTTGTTTTGCAATCTTTATTTTCCAATCTATACAACAAAAATACCAAAAATATTTATCTTATTATCTTTATCAGATCTCACTTTCGTAAGTGACCGTGAAGGGATTGACAACCCCTTTATCGTGTTGGTTGCGAGGTTCTTGTTTGTTTGTGCAGGTACGAGGGACTTGCGTGTAGTCTCCTACTGGATTGATACCTTGGTTCTCAAAAACTGAGGGAAATACTTACGCTACTGTGCTACATCACCCTTTCCTATTCAATGGAAAACCAACGCAAGCTCAAGAGGTAGCAAGAAGGATTTCTAGCGCTGTTGCCGGGGAGGTTGCACCAAGTTAAGTCAAGATTTGATCTCCCGTCAACAAGCCATTTCTGGCGCCGTTACTGGGGAGATCTACGCACAAGTCAAGACATACCAAGTACCCATAACAAACTATTATCCCTCGCATTACATTATTTTCCATTTGCCTCTCGTTTTCCTCTCCCCCACTTCACCCTTGCCGTTTTATTCGCCTTCTTTTCCGTTCGCCTCTTTTCCGCCCGTCTCTTTTTGCTTGCATCTTGTGTGTCCATGTGTTAGGTCGTTGGTTTTTGCTATCATGGCTAGTCCTTCTATCATTGTTAGTACTCCCGATCATGAAATTCTCAATTTTACACAAAGGGAGGGAGAAAATTTAAAAGATGCTTGGTATAGAATTTGCAATGCTCAGAATAGATCCACTAGAAAGCAGTCCACTTCCGTTCTTCTTCGCAATTTTTATGTAGGCTTCACCCCTTGGAATAGATATATTTTTGGTACCATTACCGGAGGGAATTTCTTGGGTAGCCATACTTTTGATTCTTATAATGCTATGATAGATTTGTTTGGGACACCACCTCTCTTGGTTAATGAAACTATTTTAACTTTGGAACATGTGATGCAAAGGCTTGAAATTATTGAAAATAAAATTGCCATTGTAGATTTGATTGAGAATTTGGATAAAAATATCCACAACCAGATTACCCAATATGGACCTAAGGTGGGAGTTACTCTGAAAGTTTTTAAAGAAAAAGAACCCATAGTTAACGAAAAGATAGATCAAGATTCCACAAGGATTGATAAACTTGAGGATATTATTACCAACTTAGGGTCTTCCTTTTCTTCCGTGAAAAATACTCCAAATCCTCCTACCGCTAGAGTTGCCAAGTTTATGTATGTGCCTAAAAATAAAAAGGGTGAATCTTCTAGTAAGGAAAATGCGGACCTCAAAGCAATAAGTGTTCATCCCAACTTTTTCACTATCATTAAGGAACCTTTTGCTACAAATGATTTTCTTGATTTCTTGCCTAGGAGTTTGATCATTAATAAAAATAATGAAACTCCTAAGGATTATAAGTGTTCTATTGAAGAATTGCATACCAAAGATGACAATACCTAGATCTATTCTTGTTTTTATGCCTAGCTAGGGGTGTTAAACGATAGCGCTTGTTGGGAGGCAACCCAATTTTATTTTTGTTTCTTGCTTTTTGGTTCTGTTTAGTAATAAATAATTCATCTAGCTTCTGTTTAGATGTGGTTTTATGTTTTTAATTAGTGTTTGTGCCAAGTAGAACCTTTGGGAAGACTTGGGGGAAGTTTACGTGATCTTGCTGTAAAAAACAGAAACTTTAGCGCTCACAAGATTTGCTGCCATTTTTTACTGGAGAATGTGATTAGGTTGATTATTTTTTAAGATGATTAATAGAAAAATTCCTCACGTCCACAAATTTATTTCAGAATTTTTGGGGTTACAGAAGTATTCGAAACCTACATATTACTACAGACTATTCTGTTTTTGACAGATTCTGTTTTTCGTGTGTTGTTTGCTTATTTTGATGAATCTATGGCTAGTATCGGGGGGTATGAACCATAGAGAAGTTGGAATACAGTAGGTTTAACACCAATATAAATAAATAATGATTTCATTACAGTAACTTGAAAGTGGTGGTTTGTTTTCTTATACTAACGAAGCTCATGAGATTTTCTGTTGAGTTTTTTGTTGTCAAGTTTTCAAGTTTTGGGTAAAGATTTGATGCATTTTGGAATAAGGAGTGGCAAGAGCCTAAGATTTGGGATGCCCAAGGCACCCCAAAGGTAAAATTAAAGGACAACCAAAAGCCTAAGCTTGGGGATGCCCCGTAAGGCATCCCCTCTTTCGTCTTCGTCCATCGGTAACTTTACTTGATGCTATATTTTTATTCACCACATGATATGTGTTTTGCTTGGAGCTTGTATGATTTGATTCTTTGCTTTTTAGTTTACCACAATCATCCTTGCTGTACACACCTTTTGGAGAGACACACATGAATCGGAATTTATTAGAATACTCTATGTGCTTCACTTATATCTTTTGAGCTAGAAAATTTTGCTCTAGTGCTTCACTTATATCTTTAAGAGCACGGTGGTGGTTTTAATTTATAGAAATTATTGATCTCTCATGCTTCACGTATATCATTTTGAGAGTCCTTTAGAACATCATGGTAATTTGCTTTGTCTATAAAATTAGTCCTAATATAATAGGCATCCAAGATGGGTATAATAAAAACTATCATAAAAAGTGCATTGAATACTATGAGAAGTTTGATACTTGATGATTGTTTTGAGATATGAAGATGGTGATATTAGAGTCATGCTAGTAGAGTAGTTGTGAATTTGAGAAATACTTGTTCTAAAGTTTGTGATTCCCGTAGCATGCACATATGGTGAACCGTTATGTGAAGAAGTCGGAGCATGATTTATTTATTGATTGTCTTCCTTATGAGTGGCGGTCGGGGACGAGCGATGGTCTTTTCCTACCAATCTATCCCCCTAGGAGCATGCGCGTAGTGCTTTGTTTTGATAAATAATAGATTTTTGCAATAATTATGTGAGTTCTTTGTGACTAATGTTGAGTCCATGGATTATACGCACTCTCACCCTTCCACCATTGCTAGCCTCTCTAATACCGCGCAACTTTCACCGGTACCTTAAACCCACCATATACCTTCCTCAAAACAGCCACCATACCTACCTATATGGCATTTCCATAGCCACTCCGAGATATATTTCCATGCAACTTACCAGCGTTCCGTTTGTTATGACACGCTTCATCATTGTCATATTGCTTTGCATGATCATGTAGTTGACATCGTATTTGTGGCAAAGACACATTTATAATTCTTTCATACATGTCACTCATGAGTCATTGCACATCCTGGTACACCGCCGGAGGCATTCACATAGAGTCATATTTTGTTCTAAGTATCGAGTTGTAATTTTTCGAGTTGTAAGTAAATAAAAGTGTGATGATCATCATTATTAGAGCATTGTCCCATGTGAGGAAAGGATGATGGAGACTATGATTCCCCCACAAGTCGGGATGAGACTCCGGATGAAGAGAAAAAAAAGAGAAAAAATGGCCATAAAAAAGAGAAGGCCCAAAAAAATGAGAGAAAAAGAGAGAAGGGACAATGTTACTATCTTTTTACCACACTTGTGCTTCAAAGTAGCACCATGATCTTCATGATAGAGAGTCCCCTATGTTGTCGCTTTCATATACTAGTGGGAATTTTACACTATAGAACTTGCTTGTATATTCCAATAATGGGCTTCCTCAAAATGCCCTAGGTCTTCGTGAGCAAGAAAGTTGGATGCACACCCACTTAGTTCTTTTGTTGAGCTTTCATACACTTATAGCTCTAGTGCATCCGTTGCATGGCAATCCCTACTCAATCACATTGATATCTATTGATGGGCATCTCCATAGCCCGATACGCCTAGTTGATGTGAGACTATCTTCTCCTTTTTGTCTTCTCCACAACCACCATTCTATTCCACCTATAGTGCTATGTCCATGGCTCATGCTCATATATTGCGTGAAGATTGAAAAAGTTTGAGAACATCAAAAGTATGAAACAATTGCTTGGCTTGTCATCGGGGTTGTGCATTATTTAAATATTTTGTGTGGTGAAGATGGAGCATAGCCAGACTATATTATTTTGTAGGGATAACTCTCTTTGGCCATGTTATTTTGAGAAGACATGATTGCTTTGCTAGTATGCTTGAAGTATTATTATTTTTATGTCAATATTATACTTTTGTCTTGAATCTTTTGGATATGAACATTCATGCCACATTAAATAAAATTACATTGAGAATTATGCTAGGTAGCATTCCACATCAAAAATTCTGTTTTTATCATTTACCTACTCGAGAACGAGCAGGAATTAAGCTTGGGGATGCTTGATACGTCTCTAACGTATCTATAATATTTGATTGTTCCATGCTATTATATTATCTGTTTTGGATGTTTAATGGGCTTTAATATACCTTTTTATATTATTTTTGGGACTAACCTACTAACCAAAGGCCCAGTGCAAATTGTTTATTTTCCTATTTCAATGTTTTGCAGAAAAGGAATATCAAACGGAATCCAAACGGAATGAAACCTTCGGGAGAGTTATTTCTCGAACAAAAGTGATCCAGGAGACTTGGAGTGGACGTCAAGAAAGAAGTGAGGAGGCCACGAGGCAGGGAGGCACGCCCAGGGCGGTAGGCGTGCCCCCACCCTCGTGGGCCCCTCGCAGCTCCACCAACGTACTTCCTCCTCCTATATATACCCATATACCCCGCAAACATCTAGGAGCACCACGAAACCCTATTTTCACCGCCGCAACCTTCTGTACCCATGAGATCCCATCTTGGGGCCTTTTCCGACGCTTTTCCGGAGGGGGGATCGATCATGGAGGGCTTCTACATCAACACCATAGCCTCTCCGATGATGTGTGAGTAGTTTACCACAGACCTTCAGGTCCATAGTTATTAGCTAGATGGCTTCTTCTCTCTCTTTGGATCTCAATACAAAGTTCTCCTCGATTCCCTTGGAGATCTATTCGATGTAATTCTTTTTGCGGTGTGTTTGTCGAGATCCGATGAATTGTGGGTTTATGATCAAGATTATCTATGAACAATATTTGATTCTTCTTTGAAATATTTTATGCATGATTTAAATATCTTTGCAAGTTTCTTCGAATTATCAGTTTGGTTTGGCCTACTAGATTGATCTTTCTTGCAATGGGCGAAGTGCTTAGTTTTGGGTTCAATCTAGCTGTGTCCTTTCCCAGTGACAGCAGGGGCAGCAAGGCACGTACTGTATTGTTGCCATCGAGGATAAAAAGATGGGGTTTATATCATATTGCTTGAGTTTATCCCTCTACATCATGTCATCTTGATTAATGTGTTACTCTGTTCTTATGAACTTAATACTCTAGATGCATGCTGGATAGCGGTCGATGTGTGGAGTAATAGTAGTAGATGCATAATCCTTTCGGTCTACTTGTCGCGGACATGATGCCTATATACATGATCATGCCTAGATATTCTCATAACTATGCGCTTTTCTATCAATTTCTCGATAGTAATTTGTTCACCCACCGCAGAGTTTGCTATCTTGAGAGAAGCCAGTAGTGAAACCTATGGCCCCCGGGTCTATCTTCCATCATATTATTTTCCTATCAACTTGCTATTTCTATTTTGCAATCTTTATTTTCCAATCTATACAACAAAAATACCAAAAATATTTATCTTATTATCTTTATCAGATCTCACTTTCGTAAGTGACCGTGAAGGGATTGACAACCCCTTTATCGCGTTGGTTGCGAGGTTCTTGTTTGTTTATGCAGGTACGAGGGACTTGCGTGTAGTCTCCTACTGGATTGATACCTTGGTTCTGAAAAACTGAGGGAAATACTTACGCTACTGTGCTGCATCACCCTTTCTTCTTCAAGGGAAAACCAACGCAAGCTCAAGAGGTAGCATTGAGGCAGTCGCCGAGGACCCTTTCGTCGAAGACCGTGGCGCTCGTCATCTGCGCGAGCCCATAGGAGAGGCTCCCGCCGAGCTGCGCGAGCACCATCTCGTCAGACTCGCGGGAGCGGGGGCTCTCCTCTCCCCTCTCCTCGCCGGGCGGTGGCGGCGGCTTGGCCGCGCCCCCGGAGCCCCCGGCAAGCAGGAGGAGCACGACCAACACCGAAACCCTAGTAGGGCATAACCGAAGGGGCGACCACATGGAGCAGAGGAAAACAAATCAATGCGGAGGAATAGATAGATCTCGTCAAGGAGCAGCCGTAGGTGTGCTGGGCGGCGCCAGAGCTCACCGGAGCGGCCGGAATCGGCCAGCGTCTGTGGCGGCAGTGCAAGGGGATCGAGAGGACCAGACAGGAAAAGAGCTAAGCGAGCGAGAGAGATGGGCTCATGCGTTGGTTCTGGTCTAGCCCAGCCAGTGTAAGTTCGTGATTTGTGTGTTAGGCTAAGTCCTACCTGCAAAAAATAGCCCCACCTCTTTATCGTCTGCCTGTAGATGGCAAAGCGGTGGGGCTAGTGGGTCGTTACAGTGCTGGTATCCACTAGACCCCTCCCACCTCTTTGCCGTCTGCCAGCAGACGGCAAAGATTCTTTTCCATCTGCTGGCAGATGACAAAGAATTGGCTGATGGCAACCAGGTTCTTTGCCGTCCGTTTTTTGTAAGCGGGCGGCAAAGACCTTCTTTGTTGTCCGCTAGCAGACGGCAAAAACTCTGATTCCAGTAGTGAGGTATTTGAGAGAAACCAGAATAACCATCTAGAAATCAAAAATGTGTATGTTTGGATAATCTTTCTAGCATTTGATCAATAAAAGGTAAAGGGTGATGTTCCTTTTTAGTAGCTTTATTTAATTTGCGGAAATCAATTACCATTCTATAACCTGTAACAATTCTTTGTGGGATCAATTCATCTTTATCATTAGGAACAATAGTAATACCTCCTTTCTTAGGGACACAATGGACAGGGCTTACCCACTAACTATCAGCAACGGGATAAATTATACGTGCCTCCAGAAGATTTAGTATTTCTTTTCTTACTACTTCTTTCATTTTAGGATTTAACCGTCGTTGGTGATCAACAACCGGTTTACATCCTTTTCCAATTTTATTTTTTGCTGGCATAGAGTGGGACTAATGCCCTTAAGATCATCAAGAGTATATCCAATAGCAGCACGCTGCTTCTTCAAAGTTTTCAATAATTTCTCTTCTTCCTCCTCTGAAAGGTTAGCACTAATAATAACATGATATATCTTCTTCTCATCAAGATAAGCATATTTAAGAGTATCAGGTAATGGTTTAAGCTCAAACACGGGATCACCCTTGGGTGGAGGAGGATCCCCTAGAATTTCGACAGGCAAGTTGTGTTTCAAAATAGGTCCCTGTTTAAAGAATACTTCATCTATTTCTCTTCTTTCATTCATAAACATATCATTTTTCATGATCTAGCAAATATTGTTCTAAAGAATTATTAGGAGGCACGACAATAGAAGCAAGACCAATAATTTCATCTTTACTAGGCAATTCTTTATCATGGGGTTGTCTACGAAATTTAGCAAAATTAAAATCATGAGACATATCCCCTAGACCAACAGAAACAATGTCTTTTTTGCAGTCTATCTTAGCGTTAACAGTATTCAAGAAGGGTCTACCAAATATAATGGGACAAAAGTCATCTTGTGGGGAACCAAGAACAAGAAAATCAGCTGTTTATTTTTAGTATCGGGTCTAGCAATTCTAGCAGCTTCATCACAAAAGTAAATAACATGCCCATCAATATTATCGGGCAAGAGATCCTTAACCATAGCAATACTAGGTTCAACTTTAATTTACTCAGAGGGTGTAGGTGTTCTAATGTTACTTTTGTTGACCACAGTTGAAGCTTTAGCATGATCCTATTCTAACAGGGAAAGGTGGTTTCTCAATATAAGCGGTAGGAACAATAGGATGAACATTATAAGTGATAGTATTTTCTTCAACCTTAATAGGCTCAACTACTTTTACTTCAATGGGAGGATGATATTTAATCCACTTATCCTTAGGGAGATCAACATGAGTAGCAAATGATTCATAGAAAGAAGCTACTATCTCAGAGTCAAGTCCATATTTAGTGCTAAATTCACGAAAAGTATCGGTATCCATAAAAGATTTAGAGGTAATATCATTGGCGGTCATAGAACTTGCGTTGGACGTTCAGTTTGGTGGGAAAACTTGTAAAATCCAGATTTATGGTCATCTAACTTGTTGATTGGTGCAAATACGGTGCTTTCTACCGTATTCGGACATACACCATGCCTGCGTGGCATGCCAGCTTGGTAGTGGCCCACATGTCAGTAGACTGGAGTAAATCCTTTTCAGATAACTCCCTCAATTTTTTTAATTACGCGGAAAAGCACATATGAGACCCACCTGCCAGTGAACAGTATTAAAGAAATCACTTTCCAGATAACTTCCTCAAGTTTTTGAATTACGCAGAAAAGCACAGATGAGACCCACCTGCCAGTGAACAGTACTCTCTCCGTTTTTATTTACTCTGCATATTAGAGTTGACTGAAGTCAAACTTCGTAAAGTTTGACCAAGTTTATAGAAAACAATATAGACATTTATCATAATAAATCTATACGATGTGAAAGTACATTTAATAATAAATCTAATGTTGTTGATTTGTTATTGTATATCTTAATATTTTTGTATATAAACTTGGCCAAAATTTGTAAAGCTTGATTTTGACCAAAGCTAATATGCGAATTAAATAAAAACGGAGGAAGTATAAGAGAAAAAAATCATTTAAAGGGGCCGGTATTTGAACTGGCGACCTTCAGATGGTGCGCACACCTCGTGAACCAACCCGCCTAATGACACTTCAAGGGATAAGGTCGTACTATATTATCCTCTTAAAACACGTGGGCCTGTCAGCTCAAATGGCGTATGATCAGTGCAGCCCATTTGCACCTTTGATAATTCTTTAGAAAATTGTAGATAGTCTGTAAATTATGATCTCGGTCAGAAAAATAATGTTAAAATATTGTTAATACAAACGAAATAGCTTACTTTCAAAACTCTTCATGTAATATTTCAATACTTAAAATAGTACTTACGAATTATGAAAATGTTTGTATAATTTAAAATAATATAAATATTTAAATTGTTGATTTGAACATTCAGTCCTGGCTAACATAATACATAGGTTTATATTTATATATTTTATTCACTAATCATCGTTTGTATGTATAATATTTTTTAACACACAAATATCTGAACAAATTATATTACTTATGTTTTACTAAATATTTATATAATAGTCAGGCTTATATGAAACTTTTTTATTTACTTGTCATCTTCTGTATGACAATAGTGAAGGGTGTCGTTGGTAGCGGCCTCGTGGGTTCGAGACCTAGCGGCTTCCTTTTTTATGTTAAAAAATTCTCTCATCTATGAGTAGTACAGTTTTTGTATAATATTTTTGAAATGTAATTTTACACATATTTGGATTACTCTAAACTATACAAACATTTTTGTAATCCATAAATATATTTTCATTACTGAGATCATAATTAACATTTTTTTAGACATAGATCATAAATTACATACAAATTTCTAAAGCAAATCAAAGTTGCAAAATGGGCTCCACTGATCATAGCCCATTTGAGTTGGTAGGCTCAGGTGTTCTACCTGACGGGTTACAAAAAGTGGTTATCCTTCCAAATCAGTAAATCACGTTGGGCCTGCTGGTTCACCTAGTATACGCTCCCTTGTGATGGTCGTTGGTTCGAGTCTCCCGCCCCATCCTATTTATATTGATCATTTTTCTCATATACTGTTCACTAACAAGTGAGTCTCACTTAAGCTTTTTTTCATGATTTAAAAATCTAGGAAGTTATTGGAAAAATTAACTCCTGACCACTGACATGTGGGCCGCCGACATGCCATGCAGGCGGGGTGTATGCCGGGATACAGTAGAAAGCACCGTATTTGCACCAATCAACAAGTTAGATGACCAGAAATCCATATTTTACAAGTTTTAGCATCAAACTGGACATCCAGCGCAAGTTCTATGACTACCAATGATATTACCTCAAAGATTTAACACAATCAAACTTAGGTGTTATACCTGACTCCTTACCTTCGTCGAGTTCCCAATCTTCAGAGTTGCATTTAATTCTTTCCAATAAATCCTATTTGAATTCAATAGTCTTCATCATAAAAGATCCAGTACAAAAAGTATTAAGCATGGAGCGATTATTGAGAGAAAGCCGAGCATAAAAATTTTGAATAATAATTTCTCTTGAGAGCTCATGATTGGGGCATGAATATAACATTGACTTAAGCCTCCCCCAATCTTGAGCGATGATTTCTCCTTCGCGAGGCCAAAAATTATATATATAATTACGATCACGATGAACCAGATGCATAGGATAACACTTCTGATGAAATTCCAATTTCAATCGACTGTAGTTCCATGATTCAATATCATCACATAGCCTAAACCATGTCAATGCCTTTCCCTTCAAAGATAAATGTAAGACCTTCTTCTCGATAACATCTTCGGGCATACCTGCAAGCTTAAATAATCCACAAACCTCATCCACATAGATTAAGTGCAAATCGGGATGCAATGTTCCATCTCCTGTAAAAGGATTAGCTAGCAGTTTCTCTATCATACCCGAAGGAATTTCAAAATAAACATTTTCAGTAGGTTCAGTAGGTTGAGGAGCAACTCTTTGCTCTACTGGTCGAAGTGAAGATACCCCGAATAAGCCCCTCAAAGGATTACTTTCCATAGTAACAAGTGACAGTAAATTTCAGCACACTATATAAATCTTTCCTTACCAAAGGCGCTTCACTCCCTGGCAACGGCGCCAGAAAAGAGTCTTGATGACCCACAAGTATAGGGATCTATCGTAATCCTTTCGATAAGTAACAGTGTCGAACCCAACGAGGAGCAGAAGGAAATGATAAGCAGTTTTCAGTAAGGTATTCTCTGTAAGCACTGAAATTATCGGTAACAGATAGTTTTGTGATAAGGTAATTTGTAACGGGTAACAAGTAATAAAAGTAAATAAGGTGCAGCAAGATGGCCCAATCCTTTTTGTAGCAAAGGACAAGCCTGGACAAACTCTTATATAAAGGAAAACGCTCCCGAGGACACATGTGAATTATCGTCAAGCTAGTTTTCATCACGCTCATATGATTCGCATTCGGTACTTTGATAATTTGATATGTGGGTGGACCGGTGCTTGGGTACTGCCCTTCCTTGGACAAGCATCCCACTTATGATTAACCCCTCTTGCAAGCATCCGCAACTACAAAAGAAGTATTAAGGTAAACCTAACCATAGCATGAAACATATGGATCCAAATCAGCCCCTTACGAAGCAAAGCATAAACTAGGGTTTAAGTTTCTGTCACTCTAGCAACCCATCATCTACTTATTACTTCCCAATGCCTCCCCCTAGGCCCAAACAATGGTGAAGTGTCATGTAGTCGACGTTCACATGACACCACTAGAGGAAAGACAACATACATCTCATCAAAATATCGAACGAATACCAAATTCACATGACTACTTATAGCAAGACTTCTCCCATGTCCTCGGGAACAAACGTAACTACTCACAAATCATATTCATGTTCATAATCAGAGGGGTATTGATATGCATAAAAGATCTGAACATATGATCTTCCACCAAATAAACCAACTTGCATCAACTGCAAGGAGTAATCAACACTACTAGCAACCCACAGGTACCAATCTGAGGTTTTGAGACAAAGATTGGATACAAGAGATGAACTAGGATTTGAGATGAGATGGTGCTGGTGAAGATGTTGATGGAGATTGGCCCCCCTCCCGATGTGAGGATCGATGGTGATGATTTCCCCCTCTCGGAGGGATGTTTCCCCGGCATAACAGCTCCGCCAGAGCCCTAGATTGGTTCTGCCTCGTGGCGGCGGAGTTTCGTCCCGAGAGTTGCTTCTGATTTTTTCCAGGGCGAAAGACTTCATATAGCCAAAGATGGGCACCGGAGGCCTGCCAGGGGGCCCACAAGGTAGGGGGCACGCCCAGGGGGGTAGGGCGCGCCCCCCACCCTCGTGGATGGTGGGTGGCCCCCCTCTGGTGCTTCCTTCGTCCAATATTTTTTATATATTCTAAAACTGACTTCCGTGAAATTTCAGGACTTTTGGAGTTGTGCAGAATAGGTCTCTAATATTTGCTCCTTTTCCAGCCCAGAATTCCAGCTGCCGGTATTCTCTCTCTTCGTGTAAACCTTGTAAAATAAGAGAGAATAGGCATAAGTATTGTGACATAATGTGTAATAACAGCCCATAATGCAATAAATATCGATATAAAAGCATAATGCAAAATGGACGTATCATGATGCTTATGTGAAAAAGCTTCAGTCTGATAAGCTCGAACCCAAATCGGAGAAATGTGTCTTCATAGGATACCCAAAAGAAACTATTGGGTACACCTTCTATCACAGATCCGAAGGCAAGATTTTTGTTGCTAAGAATGGATCCTTTCTAGAGAAGTAGTTTCTCTCAAAAGAAGTGAGTGGGAGGAAAGTAGAACTTGATGAGGTAATTGTACCTTCTCTCGAATTGGAAAGTAGCTCATCACAAAATTCAGTTCAAGTGATGACTATACCAACTAGAGAGGAAGCTAATGATAATGATCATAAAACTTCAGATCAAGTTACTACCTAACCTCGTAGGTCAACCAAAGCACGTTCCGCACCAGAGTGGTACGGTAATCCTGTTGGGGAACGTAATAATTTCAAAAATTTCCTACGCACACGCAAGATCATGGTGATGCATAGCAACGAGAGGGGAGAGTGTGATCTACGTACCCTTGTAGATCGACAACGGAAGCGTTTGGTTGATGTAGTCGTACGTCTCCACGATCCGACCGATCCAAGCACCGTTACTCCGGCACCTCCGAGTTCTTGGCACACGTTCAGCTCGATGACGATCCCCGGGCTCCGATCCAGCAAAGCGTCGGGGAGGAGTTCCGTCAGCACGACGGCGTGGTGACGATCTTGATGTTCTACCGTCGCAGGGCTTCGCCTAAGCACCGCTACAATATGACCGAGGTGGAATATGGTGGAGGGGGGCACCGCACACGGCTAAGGAACGATCACGAAGATCAACTTGTGTTCATGGGGTGCCCCTTGCCTCAGTATATAAAGGATGGAGGAGGAGGAGGCCGGCCAAGGCAATTGGTGCGGACGGTATGTGGAGTCCTACTAGGACTCCAAGTCCTAGTAGGAGTCCACCAAGAGGGGAGGAAGGGAGAAGGAAGTGGAGGAGAAGGAAAGGTGGCCGGCCCCCTTTTCCCTAGTCCAATTCGGACTAGAGGGGAGGGGGGGCGCAGCAGCCCCTTGGCCCTTTCTCCTCTTCCCACTAAAGCCCATCAAGGCCCATTGCTTCTCCCGTAACTACCCGGTACTCCGAAAAATACCCGAATCACTCGGAACTTTTCCGATGTCCGAATATAGTCGTCCAATATATCGATCTTTACGTCTCGACCATTTCGAGACTCCTCGTCATGTCCCCGATCTCATCCGGGACTCCGAACTCCTTCGGTACATCAAAACTCATAAACTCATAATATAACCGCCATCGAAACCTTAAGCGTGCGGACCCTACGGTTCGAGAACAATGTAGACATGACCGAGACATGTCTCCGGTCAATAACCAATAGCGGAACCTGGATGCTCATATTGGCTCCTACATATTCTACGAAGATCTTTATCGGTCAGACCGCATAACAACATACGTTGTTCCCTTTGTCATCGGTATGTTACTTGCCCGAGATTCGATCGTCGGTATCCCATACCTAGTTCAATCTCGTCACCGGCAAGTCTCTTTACTCGTTCTGTAATACATCATCCCGCAACTAACTCATTAGTTGCAATGCTTGCAAGGCTTAAGTGATGTGCATTACCGAGAGGGCCCAGAGATACCTCTCCGACAATCGGAGTGACAAATCCTAATCTCGAAATACGTCAACCCAACATGTGCCTTTGGAGAAACCTGTAGAGCTCCTTTATAATCACCCAGTTACGTTGTGACGTTTGGTAGCACACAAAGTGTTCCTCCGGAAAACGGGAGTTGCATAATCTCATAGTCATAGGAACATGTATAAGTCATGAAGAAAGCAATAGCAACATACTAAACGATCGGGTGCTAAGCTAATGGAATGGGTCATGTCAATCAGATCATTCAACTAATGATGTGATCCCGTTAATCAAATAACAACTCTTAGTCCATGGTTAGGAAACATAACCATCTTTGATTAACGAGCTAGTCAAGTAGAGGCATACTAGTGACACTCTGTTTGTCTATGTATTCACACATGTATTATGTTTCCGGTTAATACAATTCTAGCATGAATAATAAACATTTATCATGATATAAGGAAATAAATAATAACTTTATTGCCTCTAGGGCATATTTCCTTCAAATCCTGTTCTGGAAGTCATGTTACTAGACCATGATGAACCTACGAACTATGAGGAAGCGATGATGAGCCCAGATTCCGCGAAATGTCTTGAGGCCATGAAATCTGAGATAGGATCCATGTATAAGAACAAATTATGGACTTTGGTTGACTTGCCCGATGATCCGCAGGCCATAGAGAATAAATGGGTCTTCAAGAAGAAGATTGATGCTGATGGTAATCTTACTGTCTACAAAGCGACTTGTCGCAAAAGGTTTTCAACAAGTTCTAGGAGTTGACTACGATGAGATTTTCTCACCCGTAGCGATGCTTAAGTCTGTCCGAATCATGTTAGCAATTGCCACATTTTATGATAATGAAATCTAGCAAATGGACGTCGAAACTACATTCTTTAATGGATATCTTAAAGAAGAGTGGTATATGATGCAACCAGAAGGTTTTGTCAATCCTAAAGGTGCTAACAAAGTGTGCAAGCTCCAGCGATCCATTTATGGACTGGTGCAAGCATCTTGGAGTTGGAATATACGCTTTGATGAGGTGATCAAAGCATATGGTTTTATACAGACTTTTGGAGAAGCCTGTATTTACAAGAAAGTGAGTGGGAGCTCTGTAGCATTTCTAATATTATATGTGGATGATATATTATTGATTGGAAATGATATAGAATTTCTGGATAGCATAAAAGGGTACTTGAATAAGAGTTTTTCAATGAAAGACCTCGGTGAAGCTGCATATATATTGGGCATCAATATCTATAGAGATAGATCAAGACGCTTAATTGGAATTTCACAAAGCACATACCTTGACAAGATTTTGAAGTAGTTCAAAATGGAACAGTCAAAGAAGGAGTTCTTGCCTGTGTTGCAAGGTGTGAAGTTGAGTAAGACTCAAAATCCGACCACGGCAGAAATTAGAAAGAGAATGAAAGTCATTCCCTATGCCTCAGCCATAGGTTCTATAAAGTATGCTATGTTGTGTACGAGACCTATTGTGTACCTTGCCATGAGTTTGGCAAGGGGGTACGATAGTGATCCAGGAGTGGATCACTGACAGCGGTCAAAGTTATCCTTAGTTACCTAAGAGGACTAAGGAAATATTTCTCGGTTATGAAGGTGATAAAGAGTTACGTCGATGCAAGCTTTGACATTGATCTAGATGACTCAAAGTCTCAATCTAGATATTGTTGGGGAACGTAGTAATTTCAAAAAAAATCCTACGCACACGCAAGATCATGGTGATGCGTAGCAATGAGAGGGGAGAGTGTTGTCCACGTACCCTCGTAGACCGAAAGCGGAAGCGTTATGACAACGCGGTTGATGTAGTCGTACGTCTTCACGGCCCGACCGATCAAGCACCGAAACTACGGCACCTCCGAGTTCTAGCACACGTTCAGCTCGATGACGATCCCCGGACTCCGATCCAGCAAAGTGTCGGGGAAGAGTTCCGTCAGCACAACAGCGTGGTGACGATCTTAATGTTCTACCATCGCAGGGCTTCGCCTAAGCACCGCTACAATATTATCGAGGATTATGGTGGAGGGGGGCACCGCACACGGCTAAGAGAACGATCATGAAGATCAACTTATGTGTCTAGAGGTGCCCCCCTGCCCCGTATATAAAGGAGCAAGGGGGGAGGCCGGCCGGCCCTTGGGGCGCGCCAAGGAGGGGGGAGTCCTCCTCCTAGTAGGAGTAGGACTCCCCTTTCCTAGTCCAACTAGGAAGAGAGAAGGGGGAAGGAAAGAGAGGGAGAGGGAGAGGGAGAGGGAAAGAGGGGCCGCGCCCCCCTCCCCTAGTCCAATTCGGACTCCTCATGGGAGGGGGCGCGCCACCTCCTGGGCTGCTGCCCTCTCTCTCCCCTCAGGCCCACTAAGGCCCAATACTTCCCCTTCCGGCACTCCGGTTTTCTCCGAAATCACCCGAAACACTTCCGGTGTCCGAATATAGCCATCCAATATATCGATCTTTATGTCTCGACCATTTCGAGACTCCTCGTCATGTCCGTGATCACATCCAGGACTCCGAACAACCTTCGGTACATCAAAATATATAAAATCATAACGAAACTGTCATTGTAACGTTAAGCGTGCAGACCCTACGGGTTCGAGAACAATGTAGACATGACCGTGACACGTCTCCGGTCAATAACCAATAGCGGAACCTGGATGCTCATATTGGCTCCTACATATTCTATGAAGATCTTTATCGGTCTGACCGCATAACAACATACGTTGTTTCCCTTTGTCATCGGTATGTTGCTTACCCGAGATTCGATCGTCGGTATCTCAATACCTAGTTCAATCTCGTTACCGGCAAGTCTCTTTACTCGTTCCGTAATACATCATCTTGCAACTAACTCATTAGTTGCATTGCTTGCAAGGCTTAAGTGATGTGCATTACCGAGAGGGCCCAAAGATACCTCTTCGACAATCGGAGTGACAAATCCTAATCTCGAAATACGCCAACCCAACATGTACCTTTGGAGACACCTGTAGAGCACCTTTATAATCACCCAGTTATGTTGTGACGTTTGGTAGCACACAAAGTGTTCCTCCGGCAAACGGGAGTTGCATAATCTCATAGTCACAGGAACATGTATAAGTCATGAAGAAAGCAATAGCAACATACTAAACAATCAGGTGCTAAGCTAATGGCATGGGTCATGTCAATCACATCATTCTCCTAATGATGTGATCCCGTTAACCAAATGACAACACATGTCTATGGTTAGGAAACATAACCATCTTCGATCAACGAGCTAGTCAAGTAGAGGCATACTAGTGACACTCTGTTTGTCTATGTATTCACACATGTATTATGTTTCCGGTTAATACAATTCTAGCATGAATAATAAACATTTATCATGATATAAGGAAATAAATAATAAATTTATTATTGCCTCTAGGGCATATTTCCTTCAGTCTCCCACTTGCACTAGAGTCAATAATCTAGTTCACATCGCCATGTGATTTAATACCAATAGTTCACATCACCATGTGATTAACACCCATAGTTCACATCGACATGTGACCAACACCCAAAGGGTTTACTAGAGTCAATAATCTAGTTCACATCGCTATGTGATTAACACCCAAAGAGTACTGAGGTGTGATCATGTTTTGCTTGTGAGAGAAGTTTAGTCAACGGGTCTGCCACATTCAGATCCGTAAGTATTTTGCAAATTTCTATGTGAACAATGCTCTGCACAGGGCTACTCTAGCTAATTGCTCCCACTTTCAATATGTATCCAGATTGAGAATTTAGAGTTATCTGGATCAGTGTCAAAATTTGCATCGACATAACCCTTTACGACGAACCTTTTGTCACTTCCATAATCGAGAAACATATCCTTATTCCACTAAGGATAATTTTGACCAATGTCCAGTGATCTACTCCTAGATCACTATTGTACTCCTTTGCCAAACTCAGGGCAGGGTATACAATAGGTCTGGTACACAGCATGGCATACTTTATAGAACCTATGGCTGAGGCATAGGGAATGACTTTCATTCTCTCTCTATCTTCTGCCGTGGTCGGGTTTTTGAGTCTTACTCAACTTCACACCTTGTAACACAGGCAAGAACTCCTTCTTTGACTGTTCCATTTTGAACTACTTCAAAATCTTGTCAAGGTATGTACTCATTGAAAAAACTTATCAAGCGTCTTGATCTATCTCTATAGATCTTGATGCTCAATATGTAAGCAGCTTCACCGAGGTCTTTCTTTGAAAAAACTCCTTTCAAACATTCCTTTATGCTTTGCAAAATAATTCTACATCATCTCTGATCAATAATATGTCATACATATACTTATCAGAAATGCTGTAGTGCTCCCACTCACTTTCTTGTAAATACAGGCTTCACCGCAAGTCTGTATAAAACTATATGCTTTGATTAACTTATCAAAGCGTATATTCCAACTCCGAGATGCTTGCACCAGTCCATAGATGGATCGTTGGAGCTTGCATATTTTGTTTGTACCTTTAGGATTGACAAAACCTTCTGGTTGCACCATATACAACTCTTCTTTAACAAAACCATTAAGGAATGCACTTTTGTTTATCCATTTGCCAGATTTCATAAAATGCGGCAATTGCTAACATGATTCGGACAGACTTAAGCATAGATACGAGTGAGAAAATCTCATCGTAGTCAACACCTTGAACTTGTCGAAAACCTTTTGCAACAATTCTAGCTTTGTAGATAGTAACACTATTATCAACGTCTGTCTTCCTCTTTAAGATCCATTTAATCTCAATGACTCACCGATCATTGGGCAAGTCAATCAAAGTCCATACTTTGTTCTCATACATGGATCTCATCTCAGATTTCATGGCCTCAAACCATTTCGCGGAATCTGGGCTCATCATCGCTTCCTCATAGTTCGCAAGTTCGGCATGGTCTAGTAACATGACTTCCAAAACAGGATTACCGTACCACTCTGGTGCAGATCTCACTCTGGTTTACCTACGAGGTTTGGTAGTAACTTGATCTGAAGTTACATGATCATCATCATTAGCTTCCTCACTAATTGGTGTAGTAGTCACAGGAACAGATTTCTGTGATGAACTACTTTCAAATAAGGGAGCAGGTACAGTTACCTCATCAAGTTCTACTTTCCTCCCACTCACTTCTTTTGAGAGAAACTCGTTCTCTAGAAAGGATCCATTCTCAGCAATGAATATCTTGCCTTCGGATCTGTGAT
Source organism: Triticum urartu (assembly GCF_003073215.2). Classification (NCBI taxonomy): domain Eukaryota; kingdom Viridiplantae; phylum Streptophyta; class Magnoliopsida; order Poales; family Poaceae; genus Triticum; species Triticum urartu. The sequence goes on along the minus strand of NC_053028.1, from coordinate 93,783,081 downwards.
AGAAGGTGTACCCAACATTTTCTTTTGGGTATCCTATGAAGACGCACTTCTCCGATTTGGGTTTGAGCTTATCAGGTTGAAACTTTTTCACATAAGCATTGCAACCTCAAACTTTAAGAAACGACAGCTTAGGTTTCTTGCCAAACCATAGTTTATACGGTGTCGTCTCAACGGATTTAGATGGTGCCCTATTTAATGTGAATGTAGCTGTCTCTAATGCATAACCCCAAAACGATAGTGGTAAATCGGTAAGAGACATCATAGATCGCACCATATCTAATAAAGTACGGTTACGACGTTCGGACACACCATTACACTGTGGTGTTCCAGGTGGCGTGAGTAGTGAAACTATTTCACATTGTTTTTAACTGAAGGCTAAACTCGTAACTCAAATATTTTACTTCTGCGATCATATCGTAGAAACTTTATTTTCTTGTTATGATGATACTTCACTCTGAAATTCTTTGAACTTTCAAATGTTTCAGACTTACGTTTCTTCAAGTAGATATACCCATATCTGCTCAAATCATCTGTGAAGGTCAGAAAAATAACGATACCCGCTGCGAGCCTCAACACTCATCGGACCTCATACATCAGTATGTGTTATATCCAATAAGTCAGTTGCTCGCTCCATTATTCTAGAGAGCGGAGTCTTAGTCATCTTTGCCCATGAGGCATGGTTCGCAAGCATCAACTGATTCATAATCAAGTGATTCCAAAAGCCCATCAACATGGAGTTTCTTCATGCGCTTTACACCAATATGACCTAAACGGCAGTGCCACAAATAAGTTGCACTATCATTATTAACTTTGCATCTTTTGGTTTCAATATTATGAATATGTGTTTCACAACGATCGAGATCCAACGAACCATTTTCATTGGGTGTGTAACCATAGAAGGTTTTATTCATGTAAACAGAACAACAATTATTCTCTAACTTACATGAATAACCGTATTGCAATAAACATGATCAAATCATATTCATGCTCAACGCAAACACCAAATAACACTTATTTAGGTTCAACACTAACCCCGAAAGTATAGGGAGTATGCGATGATGATCATATTAATCTTGGAACTACTTCCAACACACATCGTCACTTCACCCTTAACTAGTCTCTGTTAATTCTGCAACTCCCGTTTCGAGTTACTACTCTTAGCAACTGAACCAGTATCAAATACCGAGGGGTTGCTACGAACACTAGTAATATATACATCAATAATCTGTATATCAAATATACCTTTGTTCACTTTGCCATCCTTCTTATCCGCCAATTACTTGGGGTAGTTCCGCTTCCAGTGATCGGTCCCTTTGCAATAGAAGCACTCAGTTTCAGGCTTAGGTCCAGACTTGGGTTTTTTCACTTGAGCAGCAACTTGCTTGCTGTTCTTCTTGAATTTCCCCTTTCTTCCCTTTGTCCCTTTACTTGAAACTAGTGATTTTGTTTACCATCAACACTTGATGCTTTTCTTGATTTCTACCTTCGTCGATTTCAGCATCACGAAGAGCTTGGGAATCGTTTCCGTTATCCCTTGCATATTATAGTTCATCACGAAGTTCTACTAACTTGGTGATGGTGACTAGAGAATTCTGTCAATCACTATTTTATCTGGAAGATTAACTCCCACTTGATTCAAGCGATTGTAGTACCCAGACAATCTGAGCACATGCTCACTGCTTGAGTTATTCTCCTCCATCTTTTAGTTATAGAACTTGTTGGAGACTTCATATCTCTCAACTCGGGTATTTACTTGAAATATTAACTTCAACTCCGGGAACATCTCATATGGTCCATGACGTTCAAATGTCTTTGAAATCCCGATTCTAAGCTGTTAAGAATGGTGCACTAAACTATCAAGTAGTCATCATATTGAGCTAGCCAAACGTTCATAACGTCTGCGTCTGCTCCTGCAATAGGTCAGTCACCTAGCAGTGCATCAAAGACATAATTCTTCTGTGCAACAATGAGGATAAACCTCAGATCACGGACCCAGTCCGCATCATTGCTACTATCATCTTTCAACTTAGTTTTCTCTAGGAACACATATAAAACATAGGGAAGCAATAACGCGAGCTATTGATCTACAACATAGATATGCAAATACTATCAGGACTAAGTTCATGATAAATTAAAGTTCAATTAATCATATTACTTAAGAACTCCCACTTAGAAAGACATCCCTCTAATCTTCTAAGTGATCACGTGATCCAAATCAACTAAACCATAACCGATCATCACGTGAAATGGAGTAGTTTTCAATGGTGAACATCACTATGTTGATCATATCTACTATATGATTCACGCTCGACCTTTCGGTCTCAGTGTTCCGAGGCCATATCTGCATATGCTAGGCTCGTCAAGTTTAACCTGAGTATTCTGCGTGTGCAAAACTGGCTTGCACCCGTTGTAGATGGACGTAGAGCTTATCACACCCAATCATCACGTGGTGTCTGGGCACGACGAACTTTGGAAACGGTGCATACTCAGGGAGAACACTTTTATCATGAAATTTAGTGAGAGATCATCTTATAATGCTACCGTCAATCAAAGCAAGATAAGATGCATAAAAGATAAACATCACATGCAATCAATATAAGTGATATGATATGGCCATCATCATCTTGTGCTTGTGATCTCCATCTCCGAAGCACCGTCATGATCACCATCGTCACCGGCGTGACACCTTGATCTCCATCGTAGCATCGTTGTCGTCTCACCAATCTTATGCTTCCACGACTATCGCTACCGCTTAGTGATAAAGTAAAGCATTACAGCGCAATTGCATTGCATACAATAAAGCGACAACCATATGGCTCCTGCCAGTTGCCGATAACTCGGTTACAAAACATGATCATCTCATACAATAAAATTTAGCATCATGTCTTGACCATATCACATCACAACATGCCCGGCAAAAACAAGTTAGACGTCCTCTACTTTGTTGTTGCAAGTTTTACGTGGCTGCTACGGGATTAGAAAGAACCGTTCTTACCTACGCATCAAAACCACAACGATAGTTTGTCAAGTTGGTGTTGTTTTAACCTTCACAAGGACCGGGCGTAGCCACACTCGGTTCAACTAAAGTTGGAGAAACTGACACCCGCTAGCCACCTGTGTGCAAAGCATGTCGGTAGAACCAGTCTCGCGTAAGCGTACGCGTAATGTCGGTCCAGGCCGCTTCATCCAACAATACCGCCGAACCAAAGTATGACATGCTGGTAAGCAGTATGACTTATATCACCCACAACTCACTTGTGTTCTACTCGTGCACAACATCAACGCATAAAACCTAGGCTCGGATGCCACTGTTGGGGAACGTAGTAATTTCAAAAAAATTCCTATGCACACGCAAGATCATGGTGATGCATAGCAACGAGAGGGGAGAGTGTTGTCCATGTACCCTCGTAGACCGAAAGCGGAAGCGTTATGACAACACGGTTGATGTAGTCGTATGTCTTCACGGCCCGACCGATCAAGCACCGAAACTACGGCACCTCCGAGTTCTAGCACACGTTCAGCTCGATGACGATCCCCGGACTCCGATCCAGCAAAGTGTCGGGGAAGAGTTCCGTCAGCACGACAGCGTGGTGACGATCTTGATGTTCTACCGTCGCAGGGCTTCGCCTAAGCACCGCTACAATATTATCGAGGATTATGGTAGAGGGGGGCACTGCACACGGCTAAGAGAACGATCACGAAGATCAACTTCTGTGTCTAGAGGTGCCCCCCTGCCCCCGTATATAAAGGAGCAAGGGGGAGGCCGGCCGGCCCTTGGGGCGCGCCAAGGAGGGGGGAGTCGTCCTACTAGTAGGAGTAGGACTCCCCTTTCCTAGTCCAACTAGGAAGAGAGAAGGGGGAAGGAAAGAGAGGGAGAGGAAGAGGGAAAGAGGGGACGCGCCCCCCTCCCCTAGTCCAATTCGGACTCCTCATGGGAGGGGGTGCGCCACCTCCTGGGCTGCTGCCCTCTCTCTCCCCTCGGGCCCACTAAGGCCCAATACTTCCCCTTCCGGCACTCCGGTTTTCTCCGAAATCACCCGAAACACTTCCGGTGTCCGAATATAGCCATCCAATATATCGATCTTTATGTCTCGACCATTTCGAGACTCCTCGTCATGTCCGTGATCACATCCGGGACTCCGAACAACCTTCGGTACATCAAAATATATAAACTCATAATGAAACTATCATCGTAACGTTAAGCGTGCGGACCCTACGGGTTCGAGAACAATGTAGACATGACCGTGACACGTCTCCGCTCAATAACCAATAGCGGAACCTGGATGCTCATATTGGCTCCTACATATTCTACGAAGATCTTTATCGGTCAGACCGCATAACAACATACGTTGTTTACCTTTGTCATCGGTATGTTACTTGCCCGAGATTCGATCGTCGGTATCTCAATACCTGGTTCAATCTCATTACCGGCAAGTCTCTTTACTCGTTCCGTAATACATCATATTGCAACTAACTCATTAGTTGCATTGCTTGCAAGGCTTAAGTGACGTGCATTACCGAGAGGGCCCAGAGATACCTCTTCGACAATCGGAGTGACAAATCCTAATCTCGAAATACGCCAACCCAACATGTACCTTTGGAGACACCTGTAGAGCACCTTTATAATCACCCAGTTACGTTGTGACGTTTGGTAGCACACAAAGTGTTCCTCCGGCAAACGAGAGTTGCATAATCTCATAGTCATAGGAACATGTATAAGTCATGAAGAAAGCAATAGCAACATACTAAACGATCGGGTGCTAAGCTAATGGAATGGGTCATGTCAATCACATCATTCTCCTAATGATGTGATCCTGTTAATCAAATGACAACACATGTCTATGGTTAGGAAACATAACCATCTTCGATCAACGAGCTAGTCAAGTAGAGGCATACTAGTGACACTCTGTTTGTCTATGTATTCACACATGTATTATGTTTCCGGTTAATACAATTCTAGCATGAATAATAAACATTTATCATGATATAAGGAAATAAATAATAACTTTATTATTGCCTCTAGGGCATATTTCCTTCAGATACATATTGAACATGGGAGTAATTAGCTAAGAGAAGCTCCATGTAGAGCATTGTTGACATAGAAAATTTGCAAAATACATACGGATCTGAATGTGGCAGGCCCGTTGACTAAACTTCTCTCACAAGCAAAACATGATCACACCTTAGTACTCTTTGGGTGTTAATCACATAGCGATGTGAACTAGACTACTGACTCTAGTAAACCCTTTGGGTGTTGGTCACATGCCAATGTGAACTATGGGTGTTAATCACATAAAGATGTGAACTATTGGTGTTAAATCACATGGCGATGTGAACTAGATTATTGACTCTAGTGCAAGTGGGAGACTGAAGGAAATATGCCCTAGAGGCAATAATAAAGTTGTTATCTTATATTTCCTTATATCATGATAAATGCTTATTATTCATGCTAGAATTGTATTAACCGGAAACTTGATACATGTGTGGATACATAGACAAAACAATGTGTCCCTAGTAAGCCTCTACTAGACTAGCTCGTTAATCAAAGATGGTTAAGTTTCCTAATCATAGACATGTGTTGTCATTTGATGAATGGGATCACACCATTAGGAGAGTGATGCATTGGACAAGACCCATCCATTAGCTTAGCATATTGATCATTAAGTTTTATTGCTATTGCTTTCTTCATGTCATATACATATTCCTTTGACTATGAGATTATGCAACTCCCGGATACCGGAGGAATACCTTGTGTGCTACCAAATGTCACAACGTAACTAGGTGATTATAAAGATGCTCTATAGGTATCTTCGAAGGTGTTTGTTGGGTTGGCATAGATCAAGATTATGATTTGTCACTCCGAATATCGGAGAGGTATCTCTGGGCCCTCTCGGTAATGCACGTCATAATAAGCCTTGCAAGCAATGTGACTAGTGTGTTAGTTGTGGGATGATGTATTACGGAACGAGTAAAGAGACTTGACGATAATGAGATTGAACTAGGTATGAAGATACCGACGATCAACTCTCGGGCAAGTAACATACCGATGACAAAGGGAATAATGTATGTTGTCATTACGGTACGACCGATAAAGAACTTCATAGAATATGTGGGAACCAATATGAGCATCCAGGTTCCGCTGTTGGTTATTGACCGGAGAGGTGTCTCGGTCATGTCTACATAGTTCTCGAACCCGTAGGGTCTGCACGCTTAACGTTCGATGACGATTTTGTATTATATGAGTTATGTGATTTGATGACCGAATGTTGTTCGGAGTCCCAGATGAGATCACGGACATGACAGGAGTCTCGAAATGGTCAAGAGGGAAAGATTGATATACAGAACGATAGTATTCAGACATCGTAAGTGTTCCGGGGTACCTGGTACATATCGGGTCACCGGAAGGGGTTCCGGGCATCTCCCGGCAACTACATGGGGCTAATGGGCCAAGAAGGGGACAGACCAGCCCCTAAGGGGCTGGTGCGCCCCATGTAGGCCGAAATAAGGGGGAAGGAAAGAGGAGAAGAGAGAAAGGAAGGGGAGGGATTCGGCCTCCCCCTTCCTTCCCTCTTCCCTCCTCCTTCCTTCCCCCTCCGGCAGTTATGGAAGGGGGGAGACCGAATTGGGAGGCGCCCAAGTAGGATTCCTCCTACTTGGGGTGCCCCCTTGGCTGCCTCTCCTCCCCTTCAACCTATATATATGTGGGGGGCACCGCTAGAACACATACCAACAATTGTTAGCCGTGTGCGATGCCCCTCCATAGTTTACGCCTCCGGTCATATTCACGTAGTGCTTAGGTGAAGTCCTGCGCGGATCACTTCACCATCACCGTCACCACGCCGTCGTGCTGATAGAACTCTCTCTCGACACTTTGCTGGATCAAGAGTTCGAGGGGCGTCATTGAGCTGAACGTGTGCAGAACTTGAAGGTGCCATATGTTTGGTGCTTGATCGGTCGGAATGAGAAGAAGTTCGACTACATCAACCGCGTTGTCAAATGCTTCCGCTTTCGATCTACGAGGGTATGTGGACACACTGTCCCCCTCTCGTTGCTATGCATCTCCCAGATAGATCTTGCGTGAGCGTAGGAATTTTTTTGAAATTGCATGCTACGTTTCCCAACACCCGATTGGTTTTTCGTGGCTACAGAGGCTTGCGGTGGCGGAACTCCCGATCTAGGTTTATTTCTAGGGGTTTATATATTTATAGGGATTTTTGGCCTCGGGAACAAGTTAGGGGGGTCCACGAGGCGACGGAAAGACAGGGGGCGCGCCCTAGGGGGTGTCCTCCACCCTTGTGGATGCCTCGTGGCTCTTCTGGCCCAACTCTTTTTCTTCGGGGGCTTCTTCTGGTCCATAAAAAATCATCGTAAATTTTCAGCTCATCTGGACTCTGTTCGATATTCCTTTTCTATGAAACTCAAAAACAAGGAAAAGACAGAAACTGGCACTGGGCTCTAGGTTAATAGGTTAGTCCCAAAAATCATATAAAATATGAAACATCCAAAACAGATAATATAATAGCATGGAACAATCAAAAAATTATAGATACATTGGAGACGTATCAAGCATTAGCTGCAGGGGTCTCCCCGTGGGCTCCTTGGTGCGGATCTGACGACGACGGGCCCCTCCCCTACCCCTCTTCTTGCCTCGTTGGTCTATGAGGCGGGCATCCGTGTGCCCGGTGCTCGTGGCTGGGTGGGGATGGGGGGTTGGTGGGTATGGACCGGGTGAAACCCTTGGTCTGCTGCATCCACGGTGACGGCGTCGTTGTCCTTCTTGAAGGCGCCACCTTTGGTCGAAGGATGAGTGGTCGAGGCTTCGCGGGAGGGGGGTTGTCTTCCTCGTGGTGTTCCTGCTCGGTTGCTTTCGGTCGACGTTGATTCGAGCTGCCGCAGTGACGAAGTATGGGTTGTGGCGGTGCGAGCTGAGGCGGCCGTGCTTGCAATTCTCTCCCCAGCATCCTGTTGGCCTGGCCTTCCTCTCAGGTGAGCGGCTTTACCTGCCGACGGCGTGGCACCCTACGGACCGGGACGAGGGGGTAGGGGCCTTCTTCGGAGGTTGAGACGGCTTGTGTGCTACTAGGGAAAAGGCTAGCAGCAGCGCGGGTTTTAGGTGTATCAGTAGCGCGGGGAACGGCGCTACTAATAAGGCGCTACAGCTAACATGTAGCAGTAGCACGTGCTCACCAGCGCTACTGCTACACAAGTGTAGCAGCAGCGCGCTTAGTGGAAGCTCGCTACTGCTATTATGCCACCCGCGCTACTGCTATTACGGACCCACGCTACTACTAACATAATAGTAGTAGCGTTTCTTGAGTACCAACGCTACTAGTATACTAAATACTAGTAGGGCACAATTTTTTCCGACGCTACTACTAACTTATTAGAAATTAAAAAAAATCAACCAATTCCATTCTATCACACAGTTGTCGTATCTACTATCACACAGTTCCTCATTATAGCCATAACTCATGCATAATTCCTATCCTTTATAGGCGTAAGAGTACAAACTGTACACAGTTCCTCATTGTAGCCATAACTCATGAATAATTCCTATCCTTTATAGGCGTAAGAGTATAAACTGTGTGTGGCAGCTACCTACGTAAGTGGTGCTTGCCATGCAAATTCAGAATTTTACCACTACTTCTAGATGCCAGAGAATGAGACACGTTAGTTGTTATGGTCCGATCAAAATATTGGATCACTCGTCAATGTGCGGCGCCTGCCCGAACTGATCTCGCGACCTGCAGCTGCGACGAAACACACTGGGTAGCCTCGACGAGCCACACCTAACCGACGACAGCCACCGTTGTGACGGCGTCACGTCCCTCACCCTGGCCCTCAGCTCCAGCAGGCATCGGTCGATGTTGTCCTCGTGCCTCGCCAACAGCGGAGGGAGGAAGCCATCATACACGTGCCTCGCACCCTGAAACCCGAACACCATTAAGATTCAGATTCAGAATTGGCCACATACCGAATCAAGTGTATCTAAATGTTGATCATCTCTCGGGCTCGGGGTGTCTGGTCGACTGCTTACCCATGTGCTGGGGTGCCGGAGATAGAGGACGAGCATCAGCTTCGCCTCTCCATACATCAGCAGCCATGACACCATCCGGTCCATGAACCTCTCGACGACCGTCAACATCGCCACCAGAACCCTGCAACATTACCAATAGAGGTTCAAAAACTTCAGATTCTATAGAAGAACACATAGAAAAACAACGCGGTACATGTCGGTGCCAATGTGCTACAAATTTTTCCCGAAATTCTTATTTAAGCCGTAATGCACAACTGAACTACACACTGAAGCAGCACATAGCTACTTCCATGACAAAAGATAACACAAAAGATTAGAAGCAATTCTGTTGTGTTGGAAGCCCTAAAAAGAAACAACACATACGAACCACATAAGGAGTTAAGAGGCATAATTCTTCCGGTAATTTTCTATCTATCCATTTTTCTAAGTAGTCACTTCAATACCTTGATATCTTCCACATTTTCAAAGATAACAAAGTCCATGAATCTACTGTTTGAAGAGCATAGTGACTATACAAACTTGCAAATTGGGCTGGCCAAAAACTAAACATAGAGTGCATCTTCTCTAAACAGAGAGTGGTACTTGTTGAAGACAAACTGGACTGAAGTGATAAAAAAAGGACACAGTGTCATACATACAGTCTACCGATGCACACAAAAGCTTACCCTCAAACAGCCAACCATGTAATAAGAAGACTAAAGCATTGTGGGGGGAGGGATGCTGCTGCCAGACAGTGTCATACAGTCTACAAAATGACAACCAGTGGACTCTTTTAATCTGATAGTGTTTCTTGTAGAAGAAATAGGCAAGATAAATCAAGTCATGATTGAATATTGATTAAGGACTACCAATCCATATATATATAAATGTATTGTTTCTGTTACTCAACAGAACATGTAGGTAGCAACCTGATATGATGCTTGATTTGGACGAAAAAACCGCAAACCCTTTTTTCCTCTAGAATAAAAGTACCTCCCAAGTGTTCAAAACCACCACAAATTCATCTTGTTGCATATATCAACCGGAATGGATCCTAGTGTGGTTAATGATAATTACAAACTTAGCCTATTCACAATTGATTATTAGCTAAATATAAGAGAACATTGCATGTTTCATCACAGTAACTGCCAGAAAAAACTGAAAAACAAATGTTTCTACTATGTGGCATATTTGAACTTAAATATGCTATATCCCCATGTACCTTTTGTTTGCAGGTATCCTCTGGTAGCATTGCAAAAGTGAGACTACATTATGGCCTTGAATAAACATATACGAATAGTAATCTGCCAAGTAAGAAAAGTATCATGTTATATAACATATACAATCAAGTGATATAACTGGACGGATCTCCATACCCATGGAGAAGACCGGACATTGGTGCTGCTGTTGGTGGCGTGCGTTGTCCTGGTCCTAGTCCTGGTCATGGAGACAGACGGGGGTTAGAGAGGGAGGGAGAGACGAGGGAAGATGAGGGATTTGTACCCATAGATGCGCCCCCTCTTGCCTGCAGATCCATGGCGAGCTCGCTCCGTGGGCTAGGGTTTCGGGTCCATGGTTCCGCCGCTGCCGCTGCCACTGCGTGGTTGTGGAGGAGGATGGCTCCGTGGATCTGGGTGCCGGCTGAGCAGCTCGAGCCGAGGACGAATCTGGCCGGAGGGGAGGAAGGGTCTCCATGGATGGACGACGAGGGCGTCCCACGGAGATGGCCGCAACCAACCGGAGCTTGTCGGCTCGATCTGCAGCCTTTGGAGCGAAGGAGAGGTCGGGGGTCGCCGGCGGCGGATTTAAGGGAGAGAGTGGAGGTGGGCGGCGGCGAGGAGATCTGGGGAAGGAGATCGACCGAGAGGGGTGGGGGGAGGAGATCGACCGAGGGGGTGGGGGCCACGAGAGAGAGACTTTTTTTTCAGGGATTCGTGAGAGAGAGTTTGGCAGGGGTGGGGGTCGATCCGTGTGCGGTGGTGGACACACTTAGTATTAGCGTGGGTATATCAAGTCGCTACAGCTATTCGCTTAGTAGTAGCGCAGGTTTTAGCATCTGCGTTATTACTATACCTAGTCTGGAGCCAACGCCCTGGCAACTTTAGTAGTAGCGCTTTTCTCAACTAGCGCGCTACTGCTAAACGGATATTAGTAATGCAGTTTTGTAAAGAGCGCTACTGCTAATTAACAGTAGCGTCTGTTTTTAAACCGTGCTGCTGGTAAGTTTCTGTATATAAGGTTTTCCTTAGTAGTGGTGGTTTGACATTGTTGGTCTCGGCGGAGTTAACATGCGTGGCCTCCTCTGCCTGCGGTTTCTGCCCGGTCCTAGTCGTGTCGTAGTCAAGATCGGGTTTGTCGACTTAGTGGTCCTTCCGGTGTCTTGTATCTTTACCGTTCTTACTCCTTTTCTTTTCTTTGGTTGTATGGCCCGTTGTATGCTGGTTGGGGTGCTTTATATATAAAGCGGGGGGAAACCCTTTATCGACTAAAGAAGGGCAGCGGTATTAATTTTCTGCAACATCTCCATGTATTTTCCGAATCAATACGACTACACATTGTCCATCGATTCATGCTCATTTCTAATGCCAGAACTTTTTTTTTGCGAGAATTGCTGCTGCAGTTGCTGGCTATGGCTCGTCGGTCAAAGAATTGTGGAACTTGCACCCGGTATTTGCGATCGGTGCTCGTCGAGTGCGCGCGTTCCTGGGTTAGTGATTGGTAACCTGGCGAAGCTAACCCCCACAACGTGTTTGGCAATATTTAGGAAGAGGAATGGAAGTTTAGAGTAGGGAGTTGGGTCGAGATTAGACATTGGATAGGTCGTTTTATTCCCAATCCTCTGTTTGGTGCGTGATAGGAGTTATGTGTGAGAATTTGAGAAAAAATTGTACTCTCTTGTTTGGTTTGTGGGAATTGACATGAGACTAGACAAGGAAAGTTAGGATAAACGGTTAAGATTGACTCACTTGTTAATAAAATGATGGGAGTTGAAGTCTCAAGTCTCATGCCTCTCCCCTTGTGAATTCCTAGTCCCTCGAATCAAACAATAGATTTAAAGTCTCATACTCCTTCAATTCCTATTCTCTGACTTTAATTACTCCCAACCAAACACGCTGCTAGAGATTAGCCAATTACGTGTGCAGTTGGGCATGCAAATTAGGATGGCAACACATCCATCCATCCATCCTTCACGAGGCAGACACACATGAGCGCGTGACGATTGAGGAGGTTAAATTAGCCGCCAATCGGCAATCGTTGTGCACTTGCATGAGAATCTTCTCTGATCGCGTACGGCATATCTCTACCGTCGATTTTACATGCATCACGAAAAGGGTTCTTCACGTGCTCCCTTCATCTATCTATTATATTATTAAAATAAGAGTCAAATAAGCCATTACGTTTGTTCACATATATTAACAAAATATTATCCATTGATTCTAATTATAATGGCCGAGATAAAAAGAAGTTAAAAGTTGCGTAGAACATCTATTGGGTACAATCTATCTTTGACACGTACAAAGGGCTTTGGCACGTAAACAAAATCAGCACACGTACAGGTGACGAAAAAGCTACATGAAAGTAAAGAGTTTTCCTTTAAAAAAGGAAAGTAAGAATTGTAATCACATCGCAGTTATAGCGACTTGAGAAAATATAGCGTTCGGCTCGGCTTGGCCTACGCTCCGTGAAGGGCATTGGAGATCCCATCGGAACCGGTGACACAACCGGAGTTGCCATCGAGGGGAAAGTTGTCGGCTCCAGAAGACTAACAAAGAACCTAATCAGTGTTCCGGACAAGATGCCGCTGAGCTGATTGGAGCAACCGAAGAACAACGAAAACCCCAAGATAATGCTTTCGAACAAGGCCATCATCGATCCTCACCGAGAAGTGCAGAATCTCCAGCGAGGTCGACGACCTCTCGACGAACCACACACGCAGGCTGCCATTGGCACCATCACCTCACGGCTCGCGATGGACGGCTATTCCCAGTGGATTATTTCGGCCTCAACGCCCACGCAGGCGCTGTCGAACCAGCGTGCCGCTCGACACCGGCAAAATTGTGTCCAGCTAACTCTACACCATCGTCACCGGCAAAACAGAGAAACTCTAGCCACAACACCTCGAGGAGACTGCGGGTGCCACCAGCTCGGGGAATGACTGCTTCCACAAACAAAACAATGGTTACCACACCGACCATCTGACGAGAGCAGCAAGATGGAGGTTGAAGATGAAGAAAAGGATGGGAGCAATGCTTGCAGTAGGCAACGGGTGAAGGATGGGCCATCAGCCTTGCAGCTGCTGCATAGCGAGCTGGCTGCGGTAGCTGTGAACCACAACATGCTGAAGTGGATGTGCGGTGGAGTTGGACGAGCAGCAGGTAGTATACGAGCACCATGAGTAGCCGAGTAGCAGCTGCAGTGCCTCGGCTGTGTCTCAAAGTGGGAGCGATTCAGCGCCAGTAACGCGTGAGACGGAAAGAATTAGCTATGACACCAACATGTGCAGGGCCACCGACTCCGATGGGATCACAACAGCGTTTATGGAGCATCTCACAAGGAGCAAAGGAGTCATTGCGTATACTGGAGCGCTCTTGACGTGATTAATTTTCCAGAGTCAGCTTGCATGATCCTTTATTCTAAGTATTTATGGTATGATATTTTCAAACAAGTGGATGAGCTCCCATGTAATCCCATAACAATAATATGTTTTCAAGTGTCAAAAAAATTTAGTCACATTTGTCTTCTTTTTGTGCGTGTAAATTTCCATGAATATTGATGAAATTTGTGTGACGTTTAAAAAATAAGTTTTCACGATTACAAGTTTGTTTTCTAGAGCATTAAAGAAATCAGTTACAGAAAGTACTATTTTAATGAAGTTTACACGTGCTTGAAGCATGAATATGTATAGTATATGAAACAATCAATTTGGTACTATACATCTTCTTTGTGAATTTATATATGAACATTTTCTTTCCCTAATAGCTTCTACATATGGAGACAATTAAAAAAAATTAGTGAAACACCTTGCATTCCAATTACGATGGACTGACCAAATCAGCGGTCACTATACCGGTTACATATGGAGACTCTTAATAATTGGGTAAAGTCATATGTCTGTGACAGGATGGATGATTTGGATGTGATAGTAGGAGAACAACCGCGCAAGAAACTGGAAGAAAAACTTAATGGGTAAGAAGAGAAGGATGTCCAACATAAGTACGGTGACGACACATGAATACCTGGTGGTGCTCGGCTGATTCAAAGCCTCAAAGGTTCCCGAACATCATCAATATAGAACACTAGACATGCATACTCTGACACTTATGCCATCATCAATACATACCACACAAATACGACCTCGAAAATGCAGTTAGAAACAGGCAACACAAAATCATATGTAAAAAATCCTAGAAGGCCTACACGTGCTCATTACGGCGGATAAACATCACATTTGAACCACCATGCTTGAAATTATTTATTTTGTAAAATAAATGATATAGTAGTTGAGTGCATAGTATGATATAAATCAATTAAATTTTGTTATATAAAAAGGGGTACTAGCGTACTCCACGTCACTAGCAGCCTATACCTAACTAATAATCACACTTCAATGCCATAGGAGTTAGGGTTTAATGAATCTAGGAAAGTAAGATAGTATGATCGGATTTTGACATAATAACTGAAAGTGAATTTTCTGGACAAATAGTTAAAAGCAAGTAACCCGATACTACAACTACATTTATTTCATAGTGGGGATTGACGAGAAAACATGCCACATAAGGAGAATATAATAACTTCATGGCTAAAGAGGCACTCTAGAAAATGAACGGTGCTGATTTGACACTCTAGAAACTAAGATGATTAGCGATTGAGATTTTAGGCAATTCGTCCAACATGGACACATATAACCATGCAAAAAAATAGACACATATACAACCAGAATATTTAGGTCTTTCGAAGAAAACTAAAAATAGGCAAATAATACACGTGACAACAAACTAGCAATAGGGAAGGATTTTTTAGGGGAGCGAGCAATAGGCAAGTAAAAATAACCTTGACACGTACAAAAAAAGTCCACCTTTCCCTAAGAAAACTTACACGCATAAGTTAGACCAAACATAGAATAAGGAATTATAAAAGAAAGCCTAGCCTGCTCTCTCTCTCTCTCCTTAAAAAAAGAAGTCTCACGTTGCACGTATGCATTAGCGACCGCCACCGCCGCCATAGAATGATTGAACGCTTCAAAGATCCTTCGAGGATTGCTTGGTTGTCATGGAGTGCTTGCCGGAGATGGAGACAACAGGCAGATTGAAGTTCCGGGTTGCTAGAAAGAAGAATTGGGCTAGCATGATTGTTAGATACATCTTGATGGGCTTGATCTTGGAGGCCGCCCAAATCGTGATGGCAAGCAGTACGAACCACGCACAATGCAAGACCTGGTCAGGTCGTCGGCCACATCCACATGGTCACTGACATAGATGAGAAGATGCACCAGCCGGATAACAAAGTTCTCCTCTTGACGATCAATCAGGAGCTTCGATTGATTGATAATGTCTACCTATAATATGTTTTTCTCTATCAACTAAGATATCGCGAACTCATAACTTTTTTTATCATTTTAGGAATTATGAAAATATCTCTTGGGAGAGAAAACATAAAAAAGAATTATAGGAGGAAAAGTAGACATGCCATTCAACATACATAATGCAAAAGCACCAAAAGGTGCCGCTGCTAACATACAATCAAAATACAAAAGGTATCCTAATGTATTTCAACTTTGGTGAGACATCCCAAGGGCGCGTTTGCAACTCCAGCTTAGCAAGGATAAGAGTGTTCCACTTGACCTTATAATAATTTAAATCGAAATGATAGAATTTCAGGTTGGGAGGAGTAAGAGAAAACAACACGTATAGTAAAGAACTCTTTCTCGGATAAGTACTCAAATGCTTGGAGTTAAGAAGGCAAAATTTGGCAAATAAAATCACATAATTTCAGTCATATAACTGCGGGATGACGATACTACGTACTTCTACAATAATTCTCTACCGTTTATATTTATATAGAATTATCATGTGTGTTAATACGTAAGTGATATAATTAAATATTATCACACAAAGACGTTCCTAATGCATATGAAGAAGCAATTTAAGCATTTTTTGAACATAAATTCATCTTGGAGACTTTTTGTATAACATATTTGAAATATGTTTCAGAATAACGTGTTACCAAGAAATAACATTACTATTTTAGGGCATGCCTTCCAAAATAATTTTTCATGTGTAACTAAGAACGTTTTCACAATGTACATTAAAAAAATGTAAAGAAAAATTTTCATTCATAATCTAGCCGCGCAAATGCGCGGGTCACCCCGCTAGTTTACTTATATAAGATCATTATAGAATATACATTTTACATCTATACAAGGCCACCAACAATAATTAAGAAAAAATTAATGATATTTTTTCGTATATTTGCATGCATGCAGTCGTAGTGATAGTCAACTACTTCCTTTACTCAGTTTTCTTGCATGCATGCGGTGTGTTAATGATCCCAATAAACGAAAAGAAATCCCCTCAAGAAAACATGAAAAGAAAAACTAACTTGCAAGGTAGGCATTAAATTCTACATTGATACCTGCAATCTGAATGTGTGGCCTTATATATAAAAATGGAGTACCACATAATCTCAGTTAAGTACTCTCCATCCAATAATATAAAACATTTTGACACTATGTAGTGTCAAAAAACGTATCATCAACCAAAGGTTGAAGTGACAAGACAATCAACTTTTCAACAAGATCAAGACTTCTTCCAAGAGGGAACTAGGAAAAAGGAAAGAAAAGAAAAGTTGCAGAATGTAATCCACGCACTAGTATCTACTTATCTATGAAGATTTCAACACAAGAAGAACACACGAGTTATAAACGAGAACATCCGGCTCCAACAAAGGATCCCAATATTTGCGTCGCATCATCATTACCCTTTTGAAGGCTTCTATCTCACATAATCAATTATCTTAATTAGCTCATTGAGAAGGCCAGCTCTACCAAGTGTAACAGCAATACTATGGTATGCAGCCATATCTAGGTATATTTGAGCATCTCCCTGATGTGAAGCAAGATAAGACGTTTGTGTTAGTTATTTTTTTTGTATTTTGAAAGAGGGAAACATACAAATTAACACTTTTGCTTCGGTACAATCCATTAAACACATTAACGGAGGAGAACTCTCCATATCCTTTCATAATAAAGGATTATTTTTAGTGAATCGTAACAAAGGGTATGATGGTCCTTTTTGAAAATACGTCAACGGTACGGACGAGCCCACTAGCGAGCATTTAAAAGGCCGGCCCATTAGCGAACACTTAATAAAATAAATAGAAGAGAAAATGGAGAGGGCGGGGAAATAAATAGAGGATAACGGGGATCAAACCTAGGTCCCCTGGATCAAGGGTTGAGCAACAAACCACTAGCTCACTATCAACTCTGTGATAAAAATGTAGGTCGCAACTAACTTAAGGTAAAAGGGCCGGCTATTCGACTGGTTTTTCGAGGGTTTTTCTTTTCGTTCTTTTGTTTCTTTCTCAACTTTCACTACATTTTTAATTTTCTTCTTCGGTTTTGTTCGGTTCTTTCTTGTTTTTATCGGGTTTTTTTCTCAAATGCTTGAAATACTTGTTTAACTTTTTGTCAAATTCTTGAATTAACTTTTTTAAATACATGTTCAACTTTTTTCACACACATTATATATTTTTCGTACACATGAGAAACATTTTCTCTATACACATTTAATATTTTTCAAACTCTTGGTTAACATTTTTTCAAATATTTTTATGTAATTTTTTTGTAATATATTTATTTAGAATACTTGGAAGCATAAATAAAAGTAAAAACAAATTAAAAACGAAAAAACATGAAAAAAATGAGGTTGTGCCCTCCCGCACGTTTGGGCTGACCCATCTAGCGTCCGGCTTAACACGAGGCCTCCCTACGTCTCACTATAAGCGTGAAATAGGGGTGCCCCCGGTACGCGGCCAGTATTCATACCGCCCGTACACGGCCCGACGTATGTCATACCCAAACCCTATTTGGCGCATTCAGCGTTTTTTGTCTTTCTTTTTAATCTTCAAAAAAATGTGCACCACGGGAGATTCGAACCCCAACTCTAAAGGTTTGCTCGTGTTTTTTTAAACTGGGTTTTAGTCGCGGCAAAAGAAAAACAAAATCCATCCACAGGAAAATTTTCAAAATCCTAAATATTTTTTAAAAACTGATGAACTTTTTTCAAATCCTCAAATTGCCTAGTTGGGCCAAGGCCTAAGATTTTTTTTTCTCTTTTTTAAGTTTCTGTTTGCCCTATATTTTTTTCATTTATTTATATCCTTTTTAAAATTTATTATTCTTTTTAAAACCTGTTCAAAAATTTGTAATATTTTTTCGAATACCATGCAACGTTCTTGTTTTCAAATATTTTTATCTTAAAAACTCTTCCATTTTTGAATTTGTATTCACAAATTAGGAAATGTTTGTGTTTCAAAATAAAGTTGATAAATGTTTCTAAAAATATTTGTTTTGCAATTTTTCATCAACTATTAGGAATTGTTAATAATTTTGGCAAAAGAATTCTAATTTATAAAATTTTCATACTCAATTTAAATTCAAAATTGTTGAAAAATTTCAAGAAATAATTAGGACACAAGAAATGTTCATGTTGATTGGTAATGACAAAAATTGCAAATACCAGAAACATTCGAATTAGAAAAAACTACATGCCCACGGATGCACTCGTCTGGCCTAGTGTGACAACCAACTCTCAACTGGTAGTTTTTTTGGACTATGGATAAATGAAGCCAACTTTTGCAAGCCAATGAGCATGCCCATGTTAAGCATCCATGCCATGTTTGAACGAATTCCGACACCATTTGCATGTTGCGACATGTCCGACCATTTATTGACCTTTTTTTACTGGGAAAACTCTAGAAAATGATGAACTTGTCAAAAAACAAACAACTTGGCATGGTGCCTTGAATTGGTCATAAAAGATCATGGGAAAAATTGAGGTCATTTCAAGGATGTGCAGGAACAACGTGCTCTCAGACGGAGCCCTTTTTCCTATCTGAACACCCTCCGATGAAAATGGTCTATTTTGGACATTCTTGAAATAACACTAACTTCTACAAGCAGGTGGGCATGCCCATAGTACACATTCATGTCATGCTTGGACGATTTTTGACACTGTATGCAAGTCATAACACATCCGTCCATTTGTCGATCTTTTTTAACTGAGAAAACTCAAGAAAATGCAAAAATTGTTGAAAACCAAAACAAGTTGGCATGGTACCTGGAGTTGGCCATACAAGTCCATGGAAAAAATTAGGGTCATTTCAAGAATGTGAAGAAACAATGTGCTTTAAGACAAAGCCTTCTAGCCTACTCGAACACCCTCAGTTCAACATGGTCTATTTTTATACGTCCTTAAAATGATCACAACTTTTGCAAGAAGGTGGGCATGCCCATAATAGGCATCCATGTCAGGTTTGAGAAATTTTTGACATCATGTGCAAGTTGCAACACGTCTGACCATTTTATTGACCTTTTTGACTGAGAAAACTCTAGAAAATGCTAAATTTGTCAAAACAAATTGGCATGATGCCTTTAATTGGTCATAGAAAAAAAATTAGGGCCAGTTGAAGAACATCGAGAAAGAACATGCTCTCAGACGGAGCCTTCTGGCCTACCCCGACACCCTCCGTTCAACATGGTCTATTTTTGGACATCTTTGAAATAATCTCAACTTTTGCAAGCAGGTGGGCATGCCTATGTCAGGTTTGAACGATTGCTGACACCATATGCCAGTTGTGGCATCTCCGGCCATTTATCGGCCCTTTTGACAAAGAAAACTCTAGAAAATAGGGTTATTTCAAAGATGTCGAAAAACAATGTGCTCTCAGTAAATTTTTTTAATAATTTATCTAATATTTGAAGAAGTATTTAAAATCATAATAAAAATATTTACTTAAAATTGTTATTTTGATATTCCAAATTATTTTTTTAATTTTGTGAGAAGAGTTAAAAAATAATAATAAAGTGCACAAAGAGAAAATGAATTAACAAAAAGGAGCAGAAAAATAAAAAAAATAGAAAAGAGATTAGGCCTTGGCCCAACTAGGATTCGAAAAAATGTTCATGCATTCAAAAAATGTCAGTGTTTTCAAAAATCTGTTCACTATTTCAAAACATGTTTAATTTTTTCAAAATTGTTAAGAAAACAAAACATATATATACGAGAAAATTCAAATATGTTCTTGTTTTCTAAAAAAATCTTGAGAAATACAAAAAATGTTCGAAACAATTCACAAATTGTTCATATTTTCTGATTTTTTTTAATTCCAAATTTATTTTTATTTTTTAAATTTTGTTTGTCTTCAAAGCTTTGTTCGCTCTTTATTAAAAGTGTTCATGTTTTGACATTCCAAGCAATTTTTAAAGACACATTGTTTTTTGAATTTTCTATACAAATTTCCGAAATGCGACTATTTGCATCTTTTCTAACAATATATGAAAAGGCAATAAAGTCCTGTGTGTGGTGTCATCTATCTTGGGAGCTCCTAGTCAGCGCTTTTAGTGTTGGTTAGGAAGTTGGTGCTCGCGCGCATGTTAGTGGGCTGCGGCCCAATATTAAACCAGCTCGCTCGCTTTGCCCGCTTGCTTTGAAAAAAGTTCACAAGTTTGAAAAACAGTTCATGAATTCCAAAATTCTTCATGAGTTAAATTTTAAAAATTTCATGATTTGGAAAAAGTTCATGACTTTGGAAATTATTACGAGTTAAAATATAATGAATTTGAAAAAAAGTTCACAAGTTTGAAAAATGTTTACGGATTTGAAAAATGTTCATAAGTTCAAATTTTCAAAAGTTCTTGAAGTCGAAAAAAGTCATGAGTTTGGAATTTTTTTGCAAATTCGGAAAAGTTTAAGGATTTGATAAAATGTTTGACAAATTTTAAAAATTTCACAATTTCAGAAAAAGTTCACGAAAAAATGAAAAAGGAAAAAAGAAGGGAAAAGCCGTGCATGAAAAACACAAAAGAAAAATTGCTCAGAAAAACATCGTATAACCTGAATCGGAAATGTACACAACAAGAAGAAAAAGAAGTAGAACTAAACACAACAAGCCTTCGGCTGGAACTGGTAACTATGGTTGGATTTAAACCTCATGGTCATTTGTTCAAATCCTGAATTGCGCAATATTTTTTGAGGCTCAAAAAGGGAAAAAAAATCCAACCACGGGAGGGCGTGTGTTCATGCCGCAACAAAGCTTGGCAAGAAAAGGTAAAAGAGGCACCGGTAGATGTGGTTCATAGTTGTCGATGGACATGGAAAATAGGTGGCGGGAAAGAAGCGATGTGCTCATAGCCGGACGACGCGACTGAAGGCAGCTAGAGGAGATGCGACTTGCCACTCGAGGGAGATGCGCTACCCGTGTGACCGAAGGACGCGTCCCGTGGCTGTCGAAGAAGATGTGGTGTAGCGCAAGAGCAAGTGGCAACGGGCGCGGGGGTAGCAGGGGCGGCAGCGCAGTCGAGAGAGGAGGAGGCATGAGGTACGCGCTGGCGGCCTATGGTGGGCCGAGAAGAAGGGTGTCGTCACACGCGGCTTAGAGCTCCGCTCGGCAGGAGGGGCGCCGCGCTAGATAAAGTTCCCAGTGGGATCGATCTCTTTGTACGCATCCTTGTCTGCTTCTCCTCTACTCCCCTCTTCCCGCAAACCGATATTTATTGGAGGGGTAGGAAAGGCGGCAAGGGCGGTGAAGTTTGACTCAAACTCATGGAGGAAATCTAGTAGCAAAAAAGCACATGCATTGCAACGGAAAAAAACACACGCTACTCTTTCGTCTAAAGATGCCTAACCGTTGCACCGGTCATTCGCGCGAGGGGGGGGGGTAACCATCACTCAAGACCACAATAGGTCCACGTTCTTTATTTTAGCAAGGTATTACATTTGTGTTGCTGCTTATCCTCCATCTCACCCTCACGGCCACATTTTCTTGCATCACCGAGATACATCGTCACTCTCAATTTCATGAAATCATGACATTTTTTAAAACTCATTAACATATTTGAAATCATGAGTATTTTTCAAATTCATGAATACTTTCAGAATTTTTCGTACATTTTCTAAAATCAAGAACATTTTTGAATTCATGAACATTATTTTTTGAAACGGACTTCATGAACATTTATAATGTTTGCAAAAAACTAGCGAACAATTTCTTAAACAAATTTTCTTGAATGGGCGAACATTTCTAGAATTCACAAACTTTTTTGATTTAGCGAACATTTCTTGAAATGCATGATCAGTTTTAAATCAGCGCACATTTTATGAATGAATAAACTATTTTGTAAGTCATGATCAGTTTTTATTTTTTTTCTATATTTTTTCACTCATGAACATTTCTTGAATAGGCAAAATTTTGTTCAATTTCAGTAACAATTTTCAATACACAAACCTTTTAAAAAATTATGATTTTTTTATTTTACGAACATTTATTTTCAAACTTTCAAACATCTTCTCAGTAAGCAAACATTTTTTTTTACAAAATCACAAATATGTTTTGTATCCAAAACATTTTTTTATTTTGGAACTTTTTTGAAGTAAATTTTTTAATAAATCATAAAATGTTTGTGGATTCAAAAAATGTTTGCTTACTTAAAAAATGTTAATTTTTTTAACAATATATGTTCATAAAATTAAAAAAGGGTCATGATTTTGGAAAAAGTTCGTGTTTAAAAAATGTTAATGAAATTGAATAAAATTTCGCCAATTCAAAAAGTGTTCATGAATGAAAAAATATCCAAAAAAATTTAAAACTGTTCATGACTTACAAAATAGTTTATTCATTCATAAAATGTTCGCTGATCTAAAAACTGATCATGCACTGCAGAAAATGTTCGTTAAATCAAAAAGATGTTCATGAATTCTAGAATTGGTCGCCCATTCAAGAAAATTATTTAAAAAGATATTCACAGTTTTTTTGCAAATAGTGTAAATGTTCATGAATTCAAAAAAATACCTAATTTTATAAAATGTTCGAAAATTTGTAAAAGTATTCATAAATTTCAAAAATACTCACAATTTCAAATATGTTAACAAGTTTAAAAAAATGTTCATGATTTCAAAAAATTGAGAGTGACGGCGTATCTCAGTGATGCAGAAAAATATGGTCATGAGGATGAGAAGGAGGATAAGTGGCAACACAAATGTGATGCCTCGCCAAAATAAAGGACCTGGACCTATTGTGGTCTTGAGTGATGGTTACTAGGTTAAGAGCGTGTATTATTTTTTGTTACGTTGCAACGCACGGACTCTCTTGCTAGTCTCTACCTAATAATAAAGAGAGGATTGGTTCTGCAAAGTTGCCAGGATTACATCCAATGCCACCAGTGAGTGAAAAAACTTCTTTAGTCACTAGCCGTCGCATTTGTTAATATTCAGCTCACCCCTATAGCTCAAGAGAGAAACAGCCTAACTTGCTAGATACCCCGTCTTCTAATCGGGAGACTTGAGTTCGATTTCCCATCTCTCCTCTTTTCTTTTGCCTTTTACCTCTAAATTTCAGTTGGCGTAAGATAGAGATACCTGGCCCAAGCGTTGCTTAGCAGACGGGCTGCACAGTGCTACAAGTTCGGCTCAGCTACTCTCAGTTTAACTTTTCTTCTTTTTTTGGCAGATTTAAGTACTTTTTTAAAATATGCATATCTTTGAAACCTTAACACCAAATTTAACATGTTATATATGGAAATCACTCAAAAAATGTGTAGACTCTAAATATGCTATTATATTGCATGTTAATTATTTCTAAAATTATGTTTAGGATGCACCCTTAATTAATACTTTTTAATCCGTGGTATTTTGAAAATGTCTATTTTATACGTTTCCTATCCATTTAAGTTGACTAAATAGGATAGTATGATGCTCTCAGAAAATCTATTATTGGCACCATAGAGGATGTTCATTTCTACTTTATGCCACTATTACTCTAGATGGGCTGCACAGTGCTACAAGTTCGGCTCAGCTACTCTCAGTTTAACTTTTCTTCTTTTTTTTTTTGGCAGATTCAAGTACTTTTTTAAAATATTCATATCTTTGAAACCTTAACACCAAATTTAACATGTTATATATGGAAATCACTCAGAAAAATGTGTAGACACTAAATATGCTATTATCTTGCATGTTAATCATTTCTAAAATTATGTTTAGGATGCACCCTTAATTAATACTTTTATCTGTGGTATTTTGAAAATGTCTATTTTATATGTTTCCTATCCACTTAAGTTGACTAAATAGGATAGTATGATGCTCTCAGAAAATCTATTATTGGCACCATAGAGGATGTTCATTTCTACTTTATGCCACTATTACTCTAGATTAATCTATTTGATGCTACTGTTGCTTTTAGATTTAGTTCATGACATGAGGCCCACATTTATTAATAATGTTATTCCTTTAAATTTTACTTTTAAATTTTAGAATGAACTAATAAGGTAAACTAAGTTGACTCAGGACCACATCTCATGTTTCAAATTGGCATCCTGCAAAACCCTACCCTCAATCAATCCATTGTTCTACATGTTGTTCATTGTTTTTGAAGCTCGCCGTTCATGCCTAATGGCCATTGCTTGTCATGTTAAAAAAGAGGGCATGCACCTACGAAGGATCATGAGAATGTTTATCACATTAGAGACGTCCTTTATTGTTTGAACTCCCGTTGCAATGTGTGTTTGCTAGTCTCTATCTCTACTAATAAATCAAATATTGCTTCTGGTCGTCCGTCTAAAAAATTACCCTCGAAGTTGCTATATATTACCCGCTATGCCATCCATAAGTGAACAAAGCGATTCACTTTTTTTCTACTAATAAACCAAATATTGCTTCTGGTCGTCCGTCTAAAAAATTACCCTCGAAGTTGCTATATATTACCCGCTACGCCATCCATAAGTGAACAAAGCGATTCGCCTTTTTTTGTTAAGTCACCGTCGTGGTAAGTCTTTTATACGCAAGATACCCAGTTTTAGTCATGTGCGGACCGGTGGCGTAGTGGCAGAAGCCTGTTACTCCAACTGTGAAGACCAGGGATTGAACCCTGTTTCCATCGATTTTCCCCACATCTTTTTCTCACCCACCTCATCTCCCCGTATGTCTTCATGGGCCAGCCCGCGAGGCATGGCGACGCTGTTTTTTTTCATTTCATTTTTTTGTCTTTCTTTTCTGTTTTTTTACTTCTTCTTTAAATTAATTTGAGACTGACAAATTTTAAAAAGTTGCGACTCTTGAAAAAATGGTCGAGAAATCATAAAATATCTACGAAATTTACAAATGTTCGAAAAATCATTAATTTTTCGTTGTTTCAAAAAATGTTGATAATTTTACAAAAATGTTGGCAAATTATAAAAAAAATAAAAATTTAGGAAAAAATTGTCAGGAAATAAACCATGTTCTTGATTTTGTTAAAATGATAATTTATACAAAACATATTCGCGAATCTAAAAAAATATCCATGAAATTTTAGAAAATTCTCAAAAAATATTCAACTTTTCTGCGAATTTCAATTTTTTGCCCTAATTTAAAAACAATCATTAAATCAAAAAATGTTCAGGAATTAAAAAACTATTCATGTGTTCAATAAATTTTCGTCTAAACAAAAAATGTTTATGAATTAAAAAAATGTTTTTTTAAAATGTATGTCAATTCAAAAAACTTTTCACCATTTCAATAGTCTTTTATGTCTACGTTTTGATCAGTTTCTGGAAAGTCTTTATATGTCTAGGCGTTGGGAGTAGCTCGTGGTAGATGAAATTTATTTTTAAAGTTTTCAACATTTTCTTGTGCTACACACTGACAAGTGTGCCATGCGGTGGCAAGCGCATTGCATTCGGATTTACCATGGCGAATGCATTGTGATCACATGGACATCACATCCATTATCAGCGAGAGTCGGAAGAAAGATAAGTGGCAAAATGATGAGCCACTGTG
This sequence comes from Triticum urartu, assembly GCF_003073215.2. Taxonomy (NCBI): domain Eukaryota; kingdom Viridiplantae; phylum Streptophyta; class Magnoliopsida; order Poales; family Poaceae; genus Triticum; species Triticum urartu. The sequence continues at coordinate 93,757,038 of NC_053028.1, read as the reverse complement.
TTAAAATAGAAGATATTGATATGTCAGGGTATTTAGTCATACTTATTCAACCAACGTATAATTTTTGTATCTACCGTTGCAACGCACGGGCATGTTTGCTAGTAATAATAAAGAGGCCATTGCTTCTAGCGGTACGTCACCACAATTGCGCCCAAAGTTGCAAAAAATTACTCACAGATGCCACCTATAACTGATAAAAAAGTTTCACACAGGGAGATCCCCGCCTGGCCTATGCAGTAGAAACCTTCTATACTGCGCTATGTGCGCTGAGAAAAGACACAACACGCATTTATGGGCCGGCCCATGTCTAGCCGGCCTATTTTTTAAATTTCATTTTTGTTTTTTGTTTTCCTTTTTCGTCTTCTTTTTTTCTATTTTAAAAAAATTGGGACTTCAAAAAAATGTGAATTTCGAAATAAAATGTGTAATAATTCATAGTTTTTTGTGGATTCAATAACGTGCCCGACTTTAGAAAAATGTTCCCAATTTCGAAAACAATTTTTCAGGAAATAAAAAATGTTCATGATTTTTCAAAAAAGTTTGCTTATTAAAAATGTTATTGAAATTGAACTAAATTTCACCAATTCGAAAAATGTTCAAGAATTCCTAAAATTAAAAAATATATTTTATTCATTCATAAAATGTTTGATGATTGGAAAAATGACCATGCATTAAAAAAATGTTTGTTAAGTCAAAGAAATGTTTGTGTATTTCAAAAATTGTTCCACCAAATTCCAAACAATATTCGTCTATTCTAGAAATGTTCGCCAACTCAAGAAAATTGCTAAAAAAATGGTCACAATTTAAAATAATATTTGAAAATAGTATAAAATGTTCATGAACTTAAAAAGTGTTCGAAAATTTACAGAAGTGTTCATGAATTTGAAAAAATGTTCATGATTTCAAATATGTAACGAGTTTAAAAAAATGTTGATTATTACACGAAATTGAGAGTGTAGTGTATCTCGGTCAAGCAACAAAATGTGATAATGGCTATTGGAGATTTTGGTTTTTTTCTCCCGTTGCAACGCATGGGTCCTTACGCTAGTAAAAGGGAAATTTCTAGTGGAAGTGCATCCAGTACAAATATGAATACAACAATATAATCTTTGGTGACATGCATTATTATTATTTAAGTTAAATCTATGATCAAAGTTTGGTGTTCCCTCTATCTCAGTTTACAAGGCTTGCATGTGCATCTAGGTTGTCAATTTAACTTATATAAAATAAATTGTTTAACATAAAAATTATATCATTAGAAAATAGAACACCTAAAGGTTCTAATGATATATTTTTTGTAATGTATGACTCTTATTAAGTTGGTCAAATTAACGACCTAGGTACACGTGCAAGACTTGTAAACTGAGATGGAGAGAGTACAAAATACTAAGGGGATGAATAAACCAGAACGGAGGTAGTAGTGGTCTATTTTAGGAGCAGGTTGACCATGGTTTATGTTTTCTCCTCATTCCCCATAATGTACATTACGAGCGCACCCTCATCTGACCTTTAGATACATATAGTGGCGTGCGCGTAAACATATTTAAAGCAAAGAAATTTAGATCATTTTACGTAACTTCCAAATACCAATCAAATTGTCTCCATTCTCAAACATCTCTCGATTCAGATTTATCTTCTTAGATTCAGTTTAGATTTCTCTATTAGCACCCTTTCCTGTGTCTTTGTGATGATGGGTTGCATGAAGCATATGCATACACAGCCTTTGTCAATTCATTTGTATCACAGAAGCCAACATTCTGATTGGCCTAGCACAGCCCACCTGTTGTGAGCTATAGACGTGTTCATCTTATTGACAAGGGAGCGATGACCAACATATCCATGGGCTATTTCCTTCTTGTCAATGTTGGAACCACTTGAGAGGAGGGTGTGTGCTTATGGGAACAACAATCAGTCATCTATTAGCGGTTGCGTGCGTGTGAATAGTTTTCATGGCTTGAATGAACTTTGATGGCTTGGCTGCGCATTGGTGGACAATAAATTTTTTATTTTTTTTTTCTAATTGCAAGTTGCGGCACTTTGTTTTATCTTTCAAAGCATCCACGTCTGCATTTCATCTCCAGAGTTTGAATAAAATTCGAAGGATTACAGTGGAAACTCTAAAGTGACAAGGCTACAATATCATACTACCAAATGCAATATTAGCTGGTTCCATGTACAACGTTGGTGAAAGAATCTTTTTCTCATTGGAAACTTATTTTCCCCCAACGATTTCCTAGGAAATCGTCGGGCCGCAACGCCGTGGCCCGTGGCTCCCTTGCCGTGTTTTCTTTTTTTTTTCAGGATACTCAAAAGCCTTGTGCCTCTGGCGTATCTTGCTTTATAGAGTGGGTGAAATAGCATGCATGTTGTAAAAGTTGTATACAAAGGGAGGCGTGACGAGCATGTTTGCAGGCGTGTCATGCTTCGGCAGCCGTGCGCCGAGAGATATGGTTACGTAGCTTTCCCTGGCTTTCATTTATGTGTTTCTTTATTTGGTATTCCAGCGTCCAAATCTTAGTTCTGTAAATTAGTCTAGATACGGAGTCTATTTAGCAGATTTTGAGCCGAGGAGATACGAAGACAGGTTCTTTTTAGTGTTAAGGATGGATCCAACTCGCTAACTCTCTAAGCGGGAATTAGGATTGTTCACTCCGGCCCAAGCCTAGATCGGGCTACTGTACAATTTATTGGATGCATGCTATATGGATGGAGTGATTTACTCCATATCAGTACAACAGTGTAGTTATTATTAACAAGGAAAACTGATATGAATTGGTTAGTCAGGTCATCTACACGTGACGGACGACTAGGGCGCGTTGCGAACCGAGATTCCCGTCATGCCACCACCTGGCGTTGGATAAATCTACCGCTCCCAAGCTGCAAGCAGGAGCCGCGTATTGCTGCAAGGGAAAGGTGGTTGCCGATGTTGCAAGGGAGAGTTTGGTCGCCTAAGCTGTTGCAAGGGTGGTCAATGATGATACATTGTTGCAAGGGTAGCGGCCGATGATGCAAGATGGAATCGCAACATTGCAAGGCCAACTCGATGATGTTGCAACTGAGGATATGTGATGTTGTAAGGTCGGGTTGGCAATGCTGCAAGGTGGGATGCGCGGCGTTGCAAAATCGGAATCTCGACACTCGCTTAATCAATGTTGACAGCTCGGCCGACATGCTGAAGCCTACGAAGTCAAACACAACAAGGCCAGACTGCGTTGTGTCTCTTCCTACCTTCGCCCGTGTGTTGTTACCTCTTCTTATCCTGAGCATGCAACCAATCTTTCTTCTCTTCTTGTGTGCAACAACATTGGTCAACCTCCGAGATTTTCATTTACTCGCCAATCCTATGTCCACATGGTTTCAATCACGCCCTTTGCCTATCCAACCATACTCACTAAATGCTGCCTCTAGCTGTCGTGTATCTAGATTTGGCACTTTGCTTAGAAAACACCAGCGCATGACCATATATAAGATGAGGAAAACACTAAACAGTCTTAAAATTGCGGTGGCGTAATTTATGATTATGTTGTATTCCTGTTGATAACGGGAAAGCAAGGGAACTTTCAATTACCAAAGGCTTGGCATGGCAATCAACGATGCCGAACGTCGGGCTTATCTTCCTTTTCGGAACAAAAAAAAGTAGTAACTTTTCTAATATCTTTAAGTAGAACATACTACTTAAACATATGAACTTATAATGTGTAATGAATATGCACCACATTGTTGTCATTGAAGACAACAAGTAACCCTAATTTACATTGTATTCTTCATCCTGAATATGTTCTGATTAAGTTGTACCTTTCTACAATAATATATTACTGTAAAAAGCTTAAAATTCCCCTTCCAGAGTGACCTAGTGACGGAAGACATTACCATTTGCCGCTAGGTCTAATTGTTTATTTTATAGGAAAGACAATGTTCCAATGAATAGTTCACAACAGACATAACAAATTATACTATTCACATTGAATTTGTTTTCTTTTCTTTGTACTCGATACACAGAATCAAATTTGGAGTCGAAAATTTCTGGGACTGTAAAAACACTTAGATACTAATTCAATTTTCAAATGAATTGATGTGCTACCGTGATGGTATCATGGTATCACTAATTAGATCATTCCCCGCTAGAGAATCATGTTGCATGGCCTGATACCGCCACGTATTTTGGCAAAGTAGTCATGGCAGTTGTCAAAATGAATCGCTGATATACAGAAGCCCAATTGGCGGGCGTGATACAATAACACCCGCACACATACAAACTTATCCAATTTTCATAGCGTGGTGAATTACTCGTGGTGGGCAAATTCTATGCTGCACAAATATAAACTATGGTCTTAACCCACGCCAAGATAAATTCTCTAGTAACTAGAAGTTGCTGTGGCGACTAATAGCCGCCGCGCCAATAGTTAGGTTACAAAATTCCTAAAGAAAACTGTATGTAGTTTATAACTTAGGTAGAATCTCAAATTGAACGGGGTTCCAAAAATTATAAGGAAATCATATCTTTGGTTAACATAGAAATGTATGTCGCTACGTCGGAGGGAGAGCGTGTCTAGCTGTAACCGACCGTGCATCAGTTTTTTGTCGCGTAACTCGGTGTCAATTTTTGACACCGACTATTCAGCGTGTCTAATAATATTAACATGTCAAGGTATCATCCCAGATTCGGAGCTCAATCCTTGCTCGCCCAAGATTTTTCCATTTTTTTATTGCCAGAAAGTCAATTAATGTCGCGAAAGAGCAAATACTCAAAAAAGTGACAAAAATTTCGGAGAACGAAGATTCAATGGTGTCAATTACTCTGGAAAAGGTTTGATTGAATGATTTAAAAAAAATGAGTTGGGTGTGTATAAGGGCGGTTTTGGTTGAAATCCTTACATGGGGGAGTGTGTCTAGGTTGACACGAGTGCATCAGTTTTTGCGCGTAAACAGTGTCAAATTTTTACGATGCCTCAGGTATCTAATGAGTACACATGTCAATCTCATCCCATTCGGAGTCGTTTGCACGCCCAAAGAATTTTGCATGTTTAATTGCTGGAAAGTCAATATAATGCTGCAAAAATAGCAAACTAATCAAAAGTGACAAAATTTGAGAATAGGGATTCGGATGGTGTCTATACTAATGAAAAAAGTTTGAAGAGTTGAAATGATATAAAAAAATTAGTTGGTTATGATAATGTTTTCGTGAAATCCTTACATGTGGGGGTTAACCGCGGCATGGACAGCTCGGCCCAAAACCAGGCCAGGCGCGCTTCTATCTCGGGCCGGGCTCGGCTTTAGGCATAGCAGTTTGTATTTTCGAGCGAGGGGCTCGGGTTCCAAATTTGGCAAAGAAAGACCGGCCCGACCTTTGCTGGAACATCAACGCACAGCACGACCAGGACCACGTCCAACATCCATTGTTCTAACTCGGAAGGCCAGACTCATACGCAAACCCTAACTCTATCCGCAGCACACCCCGTCTCCACTCCCCGAGCATAGACCTACCCCGCGTCTCCAACCCTCCACCGCTCCACCAGTGGCGGCTAGATCCTGCTATGGCGCGGCCGCGGTGCTTCCCTCCCTACCCCAACTCGACGAGCTCTGTTCCCTCGCATCCCGACTAACAGCGGTGGCGCCTTCTCGTGCCGACGGCGCCGCCTTATCCCCGAAGGTGACTCTGTGGTTTGGTAATAGGGATGCATATTCAAGCAACTATTACCTCATTACTCTGATGAATGGGAAAGATTGGTATTCTTGTGCTTTCTTGACCATTTATCAGCGTGACAGCCCCTTTGTCCGAACAAATTATCCTATCTCCAATTTACAATTTCCAGTGTGTATTCTTGGTTCAATCAATGTGTTCTTAATGAGCATTTAGGAAGGCAAAGGAGTTCATGGCACCCAATGCTAGCTCCAATGAAGAAGTGTGATAAGTTTTGAGAGCTTCTAATTCTTATTTATTTGTGCTGCTGTTCCTTAGATCCCCGTTGCAGCTTGGTTTTTGTTGCTATTTGTTTATGGAAAACTTGTATTGCCCCGACGACGGCAGCTGCGGGTTGCATGAGTTACGAACAATTTGGCACTTGTTTGCTGAATATGGCTGATTGATTAGTCAAATAATAGATGTTGTAACAACTGGCTACATCGACGTATATATACCACAACGGGCCTTAATTTCCTCAACAGGTTTTTAACCCCTTTCCGCGACATTATTTGGAACCATCGCCAAGTGAGTGTGGGCGATAGGGGGTCCTTCCCACACGACCTAGAAATCGTCAGGGATAGGCCCTCATGGGACACAGGCTGGGGCCGTGTGCGATCGGGCGAGGCATCAAACCCAATCATTTTCATAGGTATGTACATCCCACACGGTAATTCGAGAAAAACATTTCAGTAGGTATATACATCCCACACGGTGAATCCCAGAAAATCATTTCCGCAGGTATGTACATCCCAAACGGTGAATCCTAGAAAATCATTTCCGTAGGTACGTACATCCCACACGGTGAATCCTAGAAAAACATTTCCATACGTATGTATATCACACACAGTTGGAAATGTTTGTGCAAGGTGGCCTAACGCAAACAGTTTTCTACCGGAAGCCGTGTGTGATTGTTAGTTGATCGAACACGCATACTTTCTAGAAAACCGTGCGGGTTGTTTGAGTTCATCACCCACGGTGCTGTCTAAGTAACCGTCTGCAATAGAAAACCACAATAAGCAGGGTAATTAGTCTATTATTGATAATCCATGTACTAATCAAACAAACATTTCTTATAAAACACGCCAGATATTTCATATCCGTATAAAAGTAACCAGAATTTCATAATCGAATTACATCAGATAGCTTCGGCACTCAGTTACGCTATTACACAACAGCACTGAGTTTCACATGCAGCATGAAAAACCTTTGGAAAGTAGCATCATACACGGTAAATAGACAAATGAATCTCATCTAGGAAACTACAGAAGCGGAAGGCAAATATTTAGCCTTCAGTGATGTTGAATGTCCTTGCAACTTTAGGCCAGTGGCTATGGATAATTGCCCGCCCAACCTTCGTCCTCTTCAGCAAGACTTCAATATTGTACAGTGGGTGTTGAATGAATACCTTCCTCGCCTATTGAACATGCAGGTGGTTTGCGAGGTAATCATCGGTGAACTGCTTCGAAAAGTACTGAAAACAAAGCTATGCACAAATTGCTGTTGTAAATTTTGAAATGGCGCAAGGGGTAAAAACAAGGTAAAAGAGTTGGTACCATCCTATAGTTGGATGATGTCTTCTTCATTGTGCAAACAAAGATCTTTCTGTTATTCGTCGCAAGTTTCTTCATCCTAACAATCTTTCTGAGTTTCTTGACTTGATTGATATTCATGGACATCTCATTTCCCCATATGCAAAATGGGTTGAACAGTGGGTCTAAGCCTCTGACAGCAGGACCTACATGTGCAAGACCAAATTGTAAGAAACCTAAATATTAGAATGATTCCTGCAACTGCACAATAATGTGCTATTAGCCAAAGGACCCTGCTTGAACAAACCTTGATGGTAAACCGCAGTGTGTCCCATTGTTTCTCTGCAACACACATAAGGAAGATCTTGATCAGGTTACTGAGAGTTGCCATACTATCAGTAGAATATGTATTGAGTACAGCCAAATTCGATTGGTGTCACATGCATAACAATACAAAATTGTACCCACATCAAATGAAAATCAAATTGCAGAACTGAACCAAACAGTTAAATGGATAGCAGACGAAATGAACCAAAATAGTTAACTGAGCACGGCATTGCAGAATGAATCATGTACTAGAAGATAAGATAGTTAACAAAACAAAGAATGCTTGAGAACAATACTAGGAAATGTAGCAATTGTTGGACCAAAGTGTTAATGGAACATTACATTTCAAAGGACCAAACTGTTAACTGAACATCAGATTGCATATTAACATTACAGAGGACAAATCACTAGAAGGCATTGGCGGTGGCCTCAAGAAAACAGCACGAACTGTATTTTAAAGTAGACAACCGCGTGGCGGTGTCGACGGCGGCCTCGAAGACGAGGTGCTCCTCCAAGATCTGGCGGTCGACATGCATGGCAGCCATAGCTACCTCGTGTGCGTGTGCGGCCACATGCTACTGAGCTCCACGTTATACTGCGTGCAAAATGGCTGTGGGCAGCGCTTAATTGGAGGAGGGGGCAGTGATTTCGGTGGAAGGTGTGACGCCATTGGTCGGGGCATGTGGTACGGGAAAGGAGGAGGATGGTGTGGGTGGGGTGTGGATTACCTGACCATATCGACGAGACTGCGCAACAAGAAGAAGGGTCGGCGGCGAGGAGGCCGCGTAGCAAGAAGAAGGGTCGGCGGTGAGGAGGCCGCACAGCAAGAAGAAGGGTCGCCGACGAGGAGGCGGCGCTGCAAGAAGAAGGGTCGCTGGCGAGGAGGCGGCGCTGCAAGAAGAAGGGTAGCTGGCGAGGAGGCGGCGCTGCAAGAAGAAGGGTAGCCAGCGAGGAGGCAACGCTACAAGAAGAAGGGTCGCCGGCAAGGAGGCTGAGCTGCCAATAAGCAACAATGAAGGTTTGAACTTGGAAAGTAAGGAGGAACAGTGGCAATGTGGCTTTTGGTAGGAGGGAGGGGCGGGGAGATAGATATTTCCGTGGTGGCAAATTTTTTCGCTCGGCGCCACGAGAAACCTTCGCGCAAGTGTAGTTCAAGCGGGGGCGGTGGACTGTAGATGACGAAGCTTCCTGCGTAAGCCATACAAGACGGTGCACCAAGATATTTTATATTGCATCCCGCATGATTCTTTCTAGTTAACTGTTTGTGATATACCTGATTTTTTCATTATGTTTTGAAAGACAAAATGGTGTTATGGAGGGAAAGGATGGTGTTTGAATTGCTAGAACAATTACATACAGTGAACATGCAACTAGTACATGAGTGTCGTGTTTAAATTTAGAATTATTCCGGGTTTGTTTGGGATTTTTTGCATTAGTTGAGTTTCTGGGCAGTTAATGTGCATAATTCAAATTTAAACTGCAAGCACATGCTCCAATGCACCAAAGTTTGTTGAAAATCGCATCTGTGTCTTTGGGTGAATTTATAGGTCCCATGCAAGAAATGAGAATGAAATTCAAACATCTGGGCGTCGTGGCTAGGCCGGAAAGATTGAGAAACTTGGTTTTTAAATTCCTGTAAATCCAAAACACGCCTGAAAATCATGAAACTTGGCATGGTGTCATGACATGGCACCAACATGCTGCGGTAAATTTTTTGATCGAATTGGGACAAGCTTTGGTGTAAGCTTCTTGCAAACCGGAGCTTCCCTCAAGAAGGCTCGTGGTTCCGAGAGGGAACGTGTCACCTCAGTGTGCGAAACGAGATACGTACACTGTCTTCTCCCGCCTTAATTTTTTTACACAGCCAGATTAGACCAAATAGAAGTATCGTGCTAAATTTTGGAATTATTCCGGGTTCGTTTGGCCTTTTTATACATTAATTGAGTTTCTGCGCATTTAGTGTGCATAATTCAAATATGAACTACAAGCACATGCTCCAGTGCACCAAAGTTGGTTGAAAAACCACGTGTGTGTCCTTGGGTGTATTTATAGGTCTCATGCAATAAATGAGAATGAAATTCAAACATCTGGGCGTCGTGCCTTGGCCGGAAAGATTAAGAAACTTGATTTTTAAATTCCTGTAAATCCAAAACACGCTTGAAAATCATGAAACTTGGCATGGTGTCATGACATGGCACCAACATGCTGCGGTAATTTTTTTGGCGAATTGGGACAAGCTTTGGTGTAATCTTCTTGCAACCCGTAGCTCCCCTCAAGAATGCTCGTGGTTTCGAGAGGGAACTTGTCACCTTCGTGTGCGAAACGAGATACGTACACTGCCTTCTCATGCCTTAATTTTTTTACACAGGCATATTAGACCAAATAGAAGTATCGTGCTAAATTTTGGAATTATTCCGGGTTCGTTTGGCCTTTTTTATACATTAAATGAGTTTATGCGCATTTAATGTGCATAATTCAAATTTGAATTACAAGCACATGCTCCAGTGCACGAAAGTTGGTTGAAAAATCACATGTGTGTCCTTGGGTGTATTTATAGGTCCCATGCAAGAAATTAAAATGAAATTCAAACATCAGGGCGTCGTGGCTCGGCCGGAAAGATTGAGAAACTTGGTTTTTTAATTTCTGTAAATCCGAAACATGCCTGAAAATCATGAAACTTGGCATGGTGTCATGACATGGCACCAACATGCCGCGGTAATTTTTTTAGCCGAATTGGGACAAGCTTTGGTGTGAGCTTCTTGCAAACCGGAGCTTCCATCAAGAAGGCTCGTGGTTCCGAGAGGGAACGTGTCACCGCCATGTGTGAAACAAGATACGTACACTGCCTTCTCCCGCCTTAATTTTTTTACACAGGCAGATTAGACCAAATAGAAGTATCATGCTAAATTTTGGAATTATTCCGGGTTCCTTTGTCCTTTTCATACATTAATTGAGTTTCTACGCATTTAATGTGCATAATTCAAATTTGAACTACAAGCACATGCTCCAGTGCACCAAAGTTGGTTGACAAATCACATGTGTGTCCTTGGCTGTATTTATAGGTCCCATGCAAGAAATGAGAATGAAATTCAAACATCTGGGCGTCGGGGCTTGACCAGAAAGATTGAGAAACTTGGTTTTTTAATTCTTGTACATCCAAAACACGCTTGAAAATCATGAAACTTGACATGGTGTCATGACATGACAGCAACATGCTGCGGTAATTTTTTTGGCCAAATTGGGAAAAACTTTGATGTAAGCTTCTTGCAAACCGGAGCTTTCCTCAAGAAGGCTCATGGTTCCGAGAGGAAACGTGTCACCTCCGTATGCGAAACGAGATACGTACACTGCCTTCTAACGCCTTAATTTTTTTACACAAGCATATCAGACCAAATAGAAGTATCGTGCTAAAATTTGGAATTATTCCGGATTCATTTGGCCTTTATTATACATTAATTGACTTTCTGCGCATTTAATGTGCATAATTTAAATTTGAACTACGAGCATAGGCTCCAGTGCACCAAAGTTGTTTGAAAAATCACATGTGTGTCCTTGGGTGAATTTCTAGGCCCCATGCAAGAAATGGGAATGAAATTCAAACATCTAGGCGTCGTGGCTCGGCCGGAAAGATTGAGAGACTTGGTTTTTTAATTCCTATAAATCCAAAACACGCCTGAAAATCATGAAACTTGGCATGGTGTCATGACATGGCACCAACATGCTGTGGTAATTTTTCTGTCCGATTTGCGAAAGCGCACACATTAACAATCAACGAAGTCATTTTGGAAGAAGTGTTGTCACATTACAAATCGGAAACACAAGTATTATTGAAACTGTGAGCGTTCTACTTACCATTTACGTGCCGCCATGTGTCTCCTTTTTTATTGGCTAGGAGGTGCCGTGCGGGGTAGCTATTTGAGTACAGGAGGCGTGCGATCAAACCCCTGCGCGTGCTCATCGGGAGGAGAGCCCTTTGACCGCTACCCGCCGCACACCTCCCTCCCAACGTCTCCATTAATGGCGCCCGAGCCCCTGTTCTACGGCGTGGCTATGTGTCTCACTGGACCGAGATTTAAGAGAGAAAAATGTAAATCAGAAAAGAAAGTTTTGCACGGATCTTGATGTAAGATCTGATGGACCTATATAGCATCGATTGCGGCTTATAGCAAGCATGATGAATATAAGGACGATGACAGTGGATAATAATTGTCTTACATATTTAGGAACATAATTAAAAAAGCCACATGCGGCAACGCCCGAAATACACAAGAGCAAAAGAAGAAGGAAGACAACGATCTGCCCCGCTGATCTCTATGTTGCTGTAGGCCGCGGGAACTAGTCTCCGCGGCGAGCGGCGATGAGCTCTTTCTTGTCCTCAAGATGCTACTTGAGAGCATCCTCGGATTCCTCCACCAGCCTTCTGCACTCGATGCGCAACATGGCATTCTCGTCCATAAGTTTCTCGACAATGATGCCGGTCGTCTTCAACAAGGCAGCGGTCTCCTCCCGCTGCTCTGCACTTCGGACGATCTTCGCCCTCAGCAGGTCACGCTCGGCCCGGAGCTTCGCATTGCTCTCATTTAGTTGCCGGATGATGCCGGCAAAAGAGGCTTTCATGTCGTCGTGCAACCTCGCCCAGCCGGAGATCTGATCCATCTGGCTATGGACGATCGCATGCATGCGCCTGTAAAAGTCCTCGCCTACCCGCGAGACATTTTCCCAGGCTTCCACGGCGCGGGAGGACATCTCTGCTGCATTCACGGCGCGGCGGGACATCTCTTCTGCTTCCGCGGCGCGGCCGGACCAGTCTGCCGCATCGACGGCGCGGCGGGACTTGCGTGGTGCTTCAGTGGCGCGGCGGGACCTCTATGCTGCTACGGCCGGGCGGCGGGACATGCCGGTTGCGTTCGCGGCGAGGCGGGACATCTCTCGTGCTTCCGCTTCCATGCTCGCATCTCCCTGGTGGCAATCTCTCGACCCAGAACTCACGCTGGCCATGGCAAACAGAAAGGGAAGGATGATGAATGACTTTGTTTTTGTGGATGAGGAGTTGAGGAGGAATGTGCAGTCATCTTGGAGTAGTAGTATTTATAACTGAGTAGTAATACGCTCCTAAGTGAGAAACCGTTTAGGTTTTGATAGATGTGAACAGGTTTGCAATTTGGAATGTGACGGGACGCATGCTCAAAATTTACTGACAGTTATAAGTGCGACACTATTCCCGGAAGGCGTAACATGGGCACATACGCCTTCTCGGCCGCGTACATGGCGTTTGCACCATAGGGTGCACCGCAATAGGCAATGTCAGCTCACGTCTTGTTCCAACAACCGTGCGTGCTCGTTATTACCATCGCGCAAGCTTCTTTTAATTAGAATGTGTGTGCCCGTCTAGCGCATACACATTGATCGATCTAACTGTTTCAGTTTGTTGTGGCTAATCGCAAGCAGTTCATCCATGTGAAGTGTATGACATCAATCGCATACACTTTGATCTGGCTGACCCGTTTCAGTTATGTTGCCTAATCGTAAACAGTTAATCCTTCCGAAGCGTATGCCCTCAATCACACACACCTTGATCTGGCTGACCATTTCTTTTGTGTTGCCTACTCACAAACAGTTCATCTGAGTGAACCGTATGCTGTATATCGCACGCGCCTTCATCAGGCTGCCCATTTATTTTGTTCCGCATCATCGCAAATAGTTCATTGGACTGAACTGTATGCCCTGCATCGCACACGCAACTAAAATCTGAACCGTGTTTGATGGCTCTGCCATCGCAAATGTTTTGCACCTTTTTTGACGGTTCTTTTACACCACCGTTTGCGATTATTGCATCGCACACAGTTTCGTCGAAGGGTCTCTGATCGTAGTGTCGCGTTAGCAGCATCCTGCAGTAGTGCAAACACTAGGGGAAGTAGGTGAGATGGTTCTGATATGTTCGATGACTACAAGAGTTACATTCAATCTCAATGGGCAAATGTAGAGAGGTCTCAATTGGATCTTTACTTGGAAGAAACACCTAGGAAATAGAATGATGAGTTGAATGTGTTGGAATTTTGGAGCAAATCATCTATGCGAGATCCTGAGCTTGCATCAATGGCTCAGGATATTCTTGTTGTTCCCATTTCCAGTGCTGCTTCGGAGCAAGCCTTTAGCATGAGTCGCAAAGTTATAACACCTGACCAAGCTTCACTTAAGCCTAAGACCATCGAGGCTTTAATGTGTCTCCAAGATTGGTATCATTGGAATATGTCTCAGAATGAAGGTAGAATCAAGTGTCTATTGTTGTTTCATATTAACATCACCATTGATTCTTGTGTTGTTTGTTTTGTAGAAATGAGCACTATAGGAGGTGGACCTTCAAGTTCTCATGCAGATGAGTTATCTTCAGATTTAGTTTGTTTCTATCTAACTTACTATCTTGTCTTATTTACCATATATCAGTTCTGCACTCCTTTAATATCTTCTCTTGTTTGTTGATATCAAGCTTACTTTCGTGCTTCATTCCATTCCTATCTTCCTTACTTTCAAATTGTGCTTTCATCCAGGAAAATAATTAAGTTGAGATAGCTTGATGGAACAATGAAGATATGGATTCAAAAGAGTCATCAACTTGTGGCTTTGAACTTGTTATTTGGTATCTTTATTATGTAATGGACTTGTTATTTGATATGATGTTATGTAATCAACTTGTCGAACTATGTTGTGGACTTATCGAACTATGTTGTGGACTTGCTGAACTATGTTTCTTGTGTCTTTGGACTTGAGAAATATGTTATGTAATGATTTAATGGACTTGTTATTTGGTATCTTGTGAAGAATTTAGTCATATGCCTATGAAGATTACATGTATATGCTGCTAACCGTATATCTCAACCTAGAGATAAAAACATTTTGAGAGGCATACTTTTCCCATCAATGAAAACGACTTAGAGTTCCCTACACTTTCCATGCTAGATATATCATAGGCGGTTCCCAAACAGAAAATAAAGTTTATTCCTTTTTCCACCATACCTCCACTTTCCATGGCTAACCGTATCCACGGGTGCCTTCCACACCAACACTTTCCAAGGAATTTATTATTTGACAACATAAAGTAAATTCATTTTTCATTTCGGGACTGGGCATCCCTAATACCTTTGCCTTACTCTCGTGCAATGAGAAGTGAATAAACACTCATCGTGAGAATAACACATCTAGCATGGAAACTATTGGCCACCCCTCACCACCTCACGAGCGGTACGAGCAAACAAAAGAGAAATTTATTTTGAATATTAGAGATGGAACATATGAATTTGCTTAGAACGACAAAAGAATACTGCATATAGGTAGGTATAGTGGACTCATGTGGCAAAACTAGTTTAAAGGATTTTGGATGCACAAGTAGTGATCATAATTAGTGAAAAATGAAGGCTAGCAAAAGATTGAGAAGTGACCAACCAAGAAACCAATAATCTCATAAGAGAGCATTAAGCATAATTAACACCGAATAATGCACCACAAGTAGGATGTAATTTCATTGCATAACTATTGACTTTCGTGCTTGCATAGGGAATCACAAACCTTAACACCAATATTCTTACTAAAGCATAATTACTCATCAACATGACTCACATATCACATCATCGTATCTCAAAACTATTACGAGGAATCAAGTTTATTTTGTCCAATGATCTTCATGAAAGTTTTTATTATATCCTCCTTGGATATCTATCACTTTGGAACTAATTTTCATGTGTTTCTTTTGATAAGCTCAAACAAATATAAGTGAAGATCATGAGCATAATATTTCTTTCTCTCAAATTAATTTAAGTGAAGCAAGAGAGAATTTCTTAAAAAATTTACTAACTCTCAAATAAATCTAAGTGAAGCATGAGAGCATTTCTTCAAAAATACTAAAGCACACCATGCTCAAAAAGATATAAGTGAAGCACTAGAGCAATTCCATAGCTCATAAAGATTTAAGTGAAGCATAGAGAGCAATTCTAACAAGTCGTGGCATAATTTTGGCCAAATGGGTGTGTCCAGCAAGGATTCAAGACTTAAAATAAAAAGCAAAACAAGCAAAGACTCATATCATACAAGACGCACCAAGCAAAACTCATAGTATGTGACGAATAAAAATATAGTTTCGAGTAAAATACCGATGGTCGTTAGAAGAAAGAGGGGATGCCACTCGGGCATCCCCAAGATTAGTTGCTTGCTTCTCTATGGATAATAGCTTGGGATGCCATGGGCATCCCCAAGCTTAGGCTCTTCTTACTCCTTATTCCATCATCCATCGTAACATCACCCAAAACTTGAAAACTTCAATCACACAAAACTCACAAAACCTTCGTGAGATCCATTAGTATAAGAAAACAAATCACTACTATAAGAACTGTTGCAAACCCATTCATATTTTATTATTTCATTATATCTACTGTATTCCAACTTTTCTATGGCAAAAACTCTTCAAAGGAAACCATAGAATCATCAAAACAAGCACACAACGCAAAGAAAACAGAATCTGTCAAAAACATGAGAGTCTGTACCAATCTGGACGAATATTTTGTAACTCCAAAAATCCTAAAAAATTAGGACACGTGAGAAATTTGTATATTAACCTTACTGCAGAAAAGAATTGGCATTTTATCACGCTCTGGTTAAAAATTAATATTTTCGTGAGCGCAAATTTCCTATTTTTTCAGCAAGATCAAATCAACTATCACCCAACAATAAATCCTAAAGGCTTTAACTTGGCACAAACATAACTAATTAAAACAAAAAAACACAATCATAATAGTAGCATAATTGTGCAAATACTCAAGAACAGAAAGCAAAAGAACAAAAATAAATTTATTCGTTGGGTTGCCCCCAACAAGCGCTATCATTTTACACCCCTAGTGTCCACATCCCTAGTTCTGGTATGCACTAGGCTAGCCTTTCATGTGAGCATCATGTTTAAATTTCAATGAATTTGAATTGGGGACTGTACTCTAGCACCAGATCAAATCAAATAGGTTCAACATAAAATCATTTTCAATAAACCCAAAATGCCCTTTGAAAATGTTCATGATTTGTGATAAAGGTGTAAACCTCTGCCAAAAATGATGAGCATATTTCTTGGACATTTATGGATTTTTGAGTTAAATTATATTGTATTTGAATTGGAGCATTTAATGCCTATAAATATTTTAAATGCTTCAATACTTCTGAAAACAATTTGGGGCTGTTGGAAATAATTCAAATAGTGCCCACAATTTTTGTCAGGATTTTACAAAATGAGTTAGTATTTTTACTAATTCAAAACAAATCAAAATAAATAGAAAACAGAAACGAAAGTAGAAAGGCAGAGAGGGAAAGAAACCCACCTAACTTACCGCATCCCATTTAGCCGGCCCGCTACTGTGCAGCCCACCTGCCAATCATCTTCTCCACCGCGCCAGTAGACAGGGCGCGTGTGCTCGACGCACGCGCGCTCACCATGCGCCACGCAGCAGCTGCCTGGCTGCCTCCTGAGACACGTCGACGACGCGGGCGACTTCGCCGCTGTCGTCTGCATCGAGCCATCCCTCTCTGCTCACTTTCCCCTCGTCCCACCGCTTCTTCCCCCCGATGCCGAAGCCGCCACGAGCAGGCCACCGCAGTTCTCGCAGCCACCACCGCTGCCTCGCTGAACCGCCATGTCCAGGAGGTTCCCCGCGTCTCCCTCGACCTCTCTGCTGAAGCACGTGACCGCGGGCACCCCGAAACGTCGCCCTCGAGCTCGTCACCGCCGCATCTGCTCGCCGGACTTCATCGATGATTCACCACCTACCGGTCCTCCCCGAGCCCGCTGAGCCTCCCTGTCGAACCACCGTGAGCCGTGCTACCTTTCCCCTCTGTTTCCCTCGTCGGATACGTGCCGTAGCTACCGCTCCCGTCATCTCCCGAGCTCGCCGCCACTGGCCCTGACGCCACCGCGACCACAACTGCTGCCGCCCGCGTCCGTGCCCGTTAACGTTCTCAGAAGCTCCCCAGCAAGCCAAATCCACCACCCGCACCTCCTACCGTGCACTGCAGCCCCTCCAGGCCAACCCCGTGCTCCGGCCGCCGCCCAAGTGGTCGCCGCCGTCGACCCCGGCCTCCCTGCGCCCAGCTGCGTGCACCCCTGGATGGGGGTGAGTGAGGGCTCCCCCCTGGTGCCCTCAGCGCGGCAAGCCGCAGCTCTAGCGCTACTCCGGCGAGCTGCGCCGCGTCTGTGTGTCGCTGGCGACTAACCCCGGCGGCTGCCGACGTGGCCGTCATTAGATTAGGGACTAATTAACCGTATTAGTTAACACTAGTCACTGACAGTGGGTCCCAGTTTGTTAGTTTACTGGTTAACCAAAACAATTAGGCTAATTAGCAAAACCAGTGGACCCATGCGTCAGCTTTGACCGAGCTGACGTGGACCTTGACCGGCCCCACCTGTTAGTGACCCAAGCCAGCACTGTTACACTGAATAGTGGGCCCCACTGTTCAGGTTTGACCTAGAACAGCTCAGTTGACCTGCTGATGTCATAGCTATGTCATGCTGACGCAGTAAATCATTTTCTGGATTTTAAATAATTAGAAAATTCCAGAAAATGTCTAAAACTTCAAAAATTCATAGTAATTCAACCGTAACTCCAAATCAAACAAATTATATATGCAAAATGATCAGAAAAATCCAATCTATCCATCTGTACCATTTTCATGTATGTTAGAACAACTTAAGGCCACTGTTTAGGACAAATCAAATGAATGGCATTTAAATAACCACATGTGGAGTTTGAATTTGAACTTTGGGTTCAAACCAACTTCATTTAATTGTGTTGCTAGTTGCATTAGCTCAATCAACAACATATTGCCATGTCATTATCATGCATCATGTTGTGCATTGCATTGATTGTGTTCCTTCTCTGTTGCCGGTGGTTGTCCCCTCTTGATAGACGTTGTACCGACGCTGTGATCGTTGACACCGATGAAGATCCAATGATATCTTCAGAAGTGCCAGGCAAGCAAAAACCCCTTGGTCATTCCGATACAATCCCACTCTCTCGCTCCTGCTCTCTTTTACTGCATTAGGACAACAACGTTTCAACTGTTACATGCTGCGGTAGCTGAACCCCTTTCCTCTGCATGACCTGTCATTGCCACATTAAATAGATGAAACCCACTAGCACGAGTAGGAATTGTTTGAGCCCTGATGTGCCTACTCATTCATGCTTGTTGTCATGCCTGCTACTGCTTAGAGTTGAGTCAGGTCTGATTAATCGGGAATGAATTGGAACGTGGTGAACATGTACTACCGTTAAGAGCTAAGTGGGTGAACACGATTTGGTAAAGGTAGCAGTGAGAGGCCATGTAGGAGTACATGGTGGGTTGTCTCATTGCAGCCATTCTCAGGAACTGAGTTCTGTGTTTGTGATCCATGAACAGTTACTACCACACATTGGGTTCCGGTAACTCGGCCCCTCTCGGCTTATTAATCAACTCGATCTCTGTCCAGGAGTTGCAACTAGTTTCTGGTGTTTGTAGGTAGTGTTAGTAGTCTACCAAGTGGCACCCGGTACAGGTGGGCTTGGGACAGACTAGGCACAGTGGCACGGTGTACCAAGTGGCACCCGGATGGTGGGCTTGGGAACCCTGCTCACATCGTTTGGGGCCGTGAGCGACACCTCGGCCGGATCTCCTTGCGGATGGAACCCGAATAGGCGATAAACCTGGACTAGAGACTTGTTGGTTAGTCAGGTCGTGGCCGACTCCCTCGCCCGGCTTCCGCTTGAAGGTTGCCGAGGTACATGACATGTACAGGGCGATAAGTGGCGAGAGCGTGTGTGAAGAAGTACACCCCTGAGGGTTATCATTATCTATTCGAATAGCTGGATCCCTCGGATATGGAAACTTGGGACCCCTTGCATAGTTCATAGACAAGTGAAAGCGGATATTCTAAAATGCGCAAGGTAAGTGTGAGTGCTATGGATGGCGTTCTCGCAGGGAGACGGGAGCGGGTCCATAGTGGTGTATTGGTATGGTGAATATGTGGACTCGTGTGCGCCATCTCAAAAGAGTTACTTGCAGTCGTAGTTCAGGATAGCCACCGAGTCAAACTGGCTTGCTGCAGTTAAACTCCACCACCCCTTTATTGATACTGATGCATATGTAGTTAGTTCTGATGTAAGTCTTGCTGGGTACATTTGTACTCACGTTTGCTTAATTTATGTTTTGCAGAGAGACTTCAGTCTCACTAGTAGTTCCACGTGGACTTCGACGTTTAGCTTGTTACCTCAGCTACGATCTTGTACCCTTGGGAGGGTCTTGTAGATAGTCAGGCTTCTGAGCCTTCTTCATTTGTAGTTGTCTGTACTCAGACAAGTTAAGCTTCCGCATGTGCTTGTTGCTTGTATGCTCTGTATGTTGGGTCATGAGACCCATGTTTGTAATTGTTGGCTCCTCGGAGCCTAATGAATAAATACTCTGAGTCGTAGAGTCTTGTTGTGATGCCATGTTGTATTGCACATATTGAGCATATTGTGTGTATGATTGAAATGCTTGGTATGTGTGGGATCCGACAACCTAGTTGTTTATCCTTGGTAGCCTCTCTTATGGGGAAATGTAGTCTTGTGCCTCCATGAGCCATAGTAGTCCGCTACAGCCCGGTTCACCGGAGTCCTGCTAGCCCAGCACTACTGCTCCGGAACACTTGACTGGCCGGCATGTGATTCACTTCGTTCCTGTGTCTGTCCCTTCGGGGAAATGTCACACGGTGACATCCGGAGTCCTGCCTAGCCTGCTACAGCCCGGTTCACCAGAGTCCTGTTAGCCCAGTGCTACAGCCCGGATTCGCATGCTGCGGATCGACATGCTCGATGTTGATTCATGTATGCCTGTCCCCGTAAGTTAGTGCCACTTTGGGTTCATGACTAGTCATGTCGGCCCGGGTTCTCTGTCATATGGATGCTAGCGACACCATCATATACGTGAGCCAAAAGGCGCAAACGGTCCTAGGCCATGGTAAGGCGATACCATGGGGATACCGTGCGTGAGGCCGCAAAGTGATATGAGGTGTTACAGGCTAGATTGGTGTGACTTAGAATCGGGGTCCTGACAGCTTTGGTATCAGAGCCTGACTACCTGTAGGATTACCAAGCCAAGCTGGTCGAAGTTGAGTCTAGAAATGCTTTAGTTATATAAGGGAATTGATTGTGGGAAGGAACGTAAGGCTCTTTTTACTCCTTATCCTCATGACCTTCTGATCTGAGTCATCTTATCTTTTCTACGGGGTTAAGAACTAGGATTCTCTTCTATCTCTTAGGAGGACATGTTACTAAACCGTAGTTGCCTAGGATTGTTGAGTTTAAGCCTCAGTTCAGTTCCTACTACTTCCATATGTTCATAGCTGGCCTTAGAACCTTGATATTGTGATGTTGAGTGGTTATGCCACCATTTTTGCAGGTTGTCTCAAATCTTTTGAGCAATTACAACCGTTATGCTGTCTGAGTCATCACAGGTTTCTAAACAGTCTGATGCATTTGCAAATGTCTTCATCTCGTTTCCGATGTCCTTTGGGCCAGATTAAGCACACTAATCGGTCTGTTGAGGTACTCCATTGCCTTGACATATATGTTGGAGCTAGTATTATGACCCTAGGCATTCTAGCGAACCACCCACTAATCTAGCAATGCTTTATATCCCCTGTGTGATAATTCTGGCCACCTTTATTGAAAGCATCCCGTGATGTTATTTAGTATGTAGGTATTCTATTCCTGGGTTTTGAACCCGAGATTCACCCTACTTACTTCATGTTGTTAGTATTTGCTAGTTCCCTTAAGATATTAGTAACCTTGTGATAGTCCTCGAGGTCTGCGGTATATCGTTCTTCCAATACCATGAGCCAATATGGAAGAAGTTATTTGAACCAAAAGAACACAATCAGAGTACTCTTGAGGAGTTCTCCATTCATAATTGTGATTATGCCAGTTCTACCTTTCTGCATGGGTTATCCGGAAGAAACATGTTGAGCTTTGTTCAACATACTAATCTATGCATCCACGACTCAGAAAGATATATGTCCCCTTGAGTTGTCCCTCCTCATTTGTATTCCGACCATCATCTATCAATTGATAGTCAGGAGTAATTGTGAATCCGTGTTATCGATGCTTATTATTCTTGTGGTCAGTCAAGCCATTCTAGTTCAGAATGACTAGGAGAAACAAACTCCAGTACATCATCCATTTCAAGGATTGGGTCAAAGCAGTTGTATTCCGCAGATCAAATGCAATCAAGCTTTTGGTCTGTTCTACCCTGAAGTATTACCCACTTTATGTCAGGAATGTCATGAGAATTGCACCTTCTCTTACGAATTCTTAACGTAGTGATACTTCTCGCCATCATTATTCATTCCTCGGTGTCGTGTTGTCGCAACCAGAATTCCGGCAAGTGAATTATGATGTGTGAAATCAGTACTCCGAGCAACTCGTTGCTTGGTAGTAAATGGACAATATTCTCATTCTTAGCGTGTTGGTTATTGAACTACCATTCTAAGATTGATCTTGCTACCTAGTCCTTACTTCAGGTACACTCTTCGATCAATGAGTTATGATTGTGTCAATCCCTCACTCTTTCGATCATATCGTCTTGCCCTGAAAAGCAAGATTGTTCTCGAGCTTAGAGTCATATCGGTGGTTTGTGATTTTCCGGATATCTTCATGGAAGTATCACCAGGTCATCCCCTGACCGATATGGTGAGTTCGTGATCAAGTTGGTTATCAATAAACCACTCTTTCTCCAAGAATCCGTGTTGGATACCCCTAAGCTAGTTGGTTAAGCTAAACAACAACTTGGAGAGTTGGAAGGTAAAAGCTTTGCCGAATTTAGTTCATTCTGAAGGGATATCTTTGCGTTTGTGTGTGTGTTGAAGAAAGGTGATTTCTTCATTGATTGGTCCTCTGATCAGTTGTTGGATCTATTGTCTTGCCAAAACTTTGATTTGGGCGTGGGCTATCCTCAAATCAAATCAGAACCAACGATGATCGTAATGTTGCCTTACTCGTGGTTGATCCCTCGAGCATACACCATTATATCTTTTGGGTCTGACCAATGCTATCGTCTTGTTCACATAGTTGTGGGATTCCATATATATGGAAACATGGATGAATTGTTGTTGAGCCCATCGACAACATCCTTACCCTTTCCATGAATTATGTTGAACATTAAGCTAGTGTGGGAAACTTTGGAAGCGTTGCCCTCGTGTCCCGTTCATAAGGTATATGTTTGGATGAAAGAAGATACTTCCTCTAATTCATGTGCACTTGATGCAAGTTACCGCCATGAATTTGAGAAAGGTTTGTTTTGCTTCCTCTGGAACCATCCCAAGTCAGTCATGCATATGTGCGAAGTATTTTGTGGTCTGGAGACTTGCAACTTCATTCTATATGTATTCCTAGCACACCAAGCCACTGATTGATTTGTTCAAGGAGAAGAAGTTCCTTCTTAAGAGCATGCCTTATGCAAGGACTTTGTTATCCTTGATGGTGGTTCCCCACCTGAACTCGGTAGTGTTTTTATTATAAGACTACTACGTGGTCATGCTTGTCTGGGACAACATGTTCACATGTGTTAGCAAAACCAGCTCATGTTTTGGAGCTTACTACCATAGTCCATTTCCCGAGAATCTCGCAACGCCATCTCGTCGATTTGTGTTGCAAACTTTCATTTTCTTCTAGACTTGATGGGTCTAGAATATCCTGTTACCAAACAGATTTGAATCTCAGACAGATATGATGGTTGGAACTTTTCCAAGATCTATGATGTAGGTCCCCGACAAGGTTGATGTTCTGGCCGACACACCTAGCCAGAAGATCTATCATTGTAGTATCTTGATTGAGCTATTTGACCATTTTCTCCATGAGGATTTAGTGTGACCTATTCTTGAAGTTGTTCCTTAGGGATCCTTGTGCTCTCAGTTTCTTCGATGATTCTATAACCATTGGAACGTTGGAAACACTCTCGACTGTTGAGTTCTTCCCCAGTTACCAGAATCATTCCCAATATTTGCATTTTGTTCCCAGCTTGCACCTCAGTAGTTTTTGTTCAGGATCATCTTCAAAAGTGGACTTACCATGGGTACCATCCATTTCTGATGATAAGCTAAAAATCATCCATTGCGTTGTCTTCAACAAGGTAGTCCACATCATCCATCCTAGTCGGAGTATGCCATTCTTTCGAACCTTCCAACGATCGATTGTGATTACCTCAGGCTGGTATAAAGAGTTTCAATGATCTTTGTATCAAAAGTAATTCTTTTGCCACTTAAGGGAAATGCTTTTCGAGTCACCTTTCCCTAAGGTGTCCCGTTATCGAATCATGGCAGATAACTCCTCTTATCTTGAAACCATGCACCATCTTATTCAGCGTGGAATTGTGCTTATCAACTTGAATCTTCGTTCTCTATTTCACTCCATCCCTTTGGATGTATGTTTTGTGTCTCAACTCGAGATGTTTCAACATCTCATTCCGTGAGTTGATCGTGAGTTGTTCGATCTTCGAGAAGATCGATTTCGGTAGAGAGTCTCTTTCCATCATCATCATGTTGGATAAAGATCTCGATAGCAAAGATGTCAAGATCAATTGGAGCAATGAGTCAACATCCTCGAGAAGGGCAGTTGGATCGAGAAGACTGTGATAGTTTTGTGACCCCCTCTGTCTTCTTACTCCACTTCTTGAATCTCGGGACGAGATTCTTGTTTAGTAGGGGTGAGCTGTCACATCCCTAGTTCTGGTATGCACTAGGCTAGCCTTTCATGTGAGCATCATGTTTAAATT
Organism: Triticum urartu; assembly: GCF_003073215.2. NCBI lineage: Eukaryota > Viridiplantae > Streptophyta > Magnoliopsida > Poales > Poaceae > Triticum > Triticum urartu. Next base: position 93,732,690 of record NC_053028.1, on the reverse strand, counting down.
TCAATGAATTTGAATTGGGGACTGTTCAAACTCTAGCACCAGATCAAATCAAATAGGTTCAACATAAAATCATTTCCAATAAACCTAAAATGCCCTTTGAAAATGTTCATGATTTGTGATAAAGGTGAAAACCTCAGCCAAAAATGATGAGCATATTTCTTGGACATTTATGGATTTTTGAGTTAAATTATATTGTATTTGAATTGGAGAATTTAATGCCTATAAATATTTTAAATGCTTCAATACTTCTGAAAACAATTGGGGGCTGTTGGAAATAATTCAAATAGTGCCCACAATTTTTGTCAGGATTTTACAAAATGAGTTAGTATTTTTACTAATTCAAAACAAATCAAAATAAATAGAAAACAGAAACAAAAGTAGAAAGGCAGAGAGGGAAAGAAACCCACCTAACTTACCGCAGCCCATTTAGCCGGCCCGCTACTGTGCAGCCCACCTGCCAATCATCTTCTCCACCGCGCCAGTAGATAGGGCGCGTGTGCTCGATGCACGCGCGCTCACCGCGCGCCACGCAGCAGCTGCCTGGCTGCCTCCTGAGACACGTCGACGACGCGGGTGACTTCGCCGCTGCCGTCTGCATCGAGCCATCCCTCTCTGCTCACTTTCCCCTCGTCCCACCGCTTCTTCCCCCTGATGCCGAAGCCGCCACGAGCAGGCTACCGCAGTTCTCGCAGCCACCGCCGCCGCCTCGCTGAACCGCCATGTCCAGGAGGTTCCCCGCGTCTCCCTCGACCTCTCTGCTGAAGCACGCGAACGCGGGCGCCCCGAAACATCGCCCTCGAGCTCGTCACCGCCGCATCTGCTCGCCGGACTTCATCGACGATTCACCACCTACCAGTCCTCCCCGAGCCCGTTGACCCTCCCCGTTGAACCACCGTGAGCCGTGCTACCTTTCCCCTCTGTTTCCCTCGTCGGATACGTGCCGTAGCTACCGCTCCCGTCATCTCCCGAGCTCGCCGCCACTGGCCCTGACGCCACCGCGACCACAACTGCTGCCGCCCGCGTCCGTGCCCGTTAACGTTCTCAGAAGCTCCCCAGCAAGCCAAATCCACCACCCGCACCTCCTATCGTGCACTGCAGCCCCTCCAGGCCAACCCCGTGCTCCGGCCGCCGCCCAAGTGGTCGCCGCCGTCGACCCCGGCCTCCCTGCGCCCAGCTGCGTGCACCCCTGGATGGGGGCGAGCGAGGGCTCCCCCCTGGTGCCCTCAGCGCGGCAAGCCGCAGCCTCTAGCGCCACTCCGGCGAGCTGCGCCACGTCTATGTGTCGCCGGCGACTAACCCCGGCGGCTGCCGACGTGGCCGTCATTAGATTAGGGACTAATTAACCGTATTAGTTAACACTAGTCACTGACAGTGGGTCCCAGTTTGTTAGTTTACTAGTTAACCAAAACAATTAGGCTAATTAGCAAAACCAGTGGACTCATGCGTCAGCTTTGACCGAGCTGACATGGACCTTGACCGGCCCCACCTGTTAGTGACCCAAGCCAGCACTGTTACACTGACCAGTGGGCCCCACTGGTCAGGTTTGACCCAGAACAGCTCAGTTGACCTGTTGACGTCACAGCTATGTCATGCTGACGCAGTAAATCATTTTCTAGATTTTAAATAATTAGAAAATTCCAGAAAATGTCTAAAACTTCAAAAATTCATAGTAATTCAACCGTAACTCCAAATCAAACAAATTATATATGAAAAATGATCAGAAAAATCCAATCTATCCATCTGTACCATTTTCATGCATGTTAGAACAACTTAAGGCCACTGTTTAGGACAAATCAAATGAATGGCATTTAAATAACCACATGTGGAGTTTGAATTTGAACTTTGGGTTCAAACCAACTTCATTTAATTGTGTTGCTAGTTGCATTAGCTCAAATCAACAACATATTGCCATGTCATTATCATGCATCATGTTGTGCATTGCATTGATTGTGTTCCTTCTCTGTTGCCGGTGGTTGTCCCCTCTTGATAGACGTTGTACCGACGCTGTGATCGTTGACACCGATGAAGATCCAATGATATCTTCAGAAGTGCCAGGCAAGCAAAAACCCCTTGGTCATTCCGATACAATCCCACTCTCTCGCTCCTGCTCTCTTTTACTGCATTAGGACAACAACGTTTCAACTGTTACATGCTGCGGTAGCTGAACCCCTTTCCTCTGCATGACCTGTCATTGCCACATTAAATAGATGAAACCCACTAGCATGAGTAGGAATTGTTTGAGCCCTGATGTGCCTACTCATTCATGCTTGTTTGTCATGCCTGCTACCTGCTTAGAGTTGAGTCAGGTTTGATTCATCGGGAATGAATTGGAACGTGTGAACATGTACTATCCGTTAAGAGCTAAGTGGGTGAACACGATTTGGTAAAGGTAGCAGTGAGAGGCCATGGTAGAGTACATGGTGGGTTGTCTTCATTGCAGCCATTCTCAGGACTGAGTTCTGTGTTTGTGATCCATGAACAGTTACTACCACACATTGGGTTCCGGTAACTTCGGCCCTCTCGGCTTATTAATCAACTCGATCTTCTTGTCCAGGAGTTGCAACTAGTTTCTGGGTGTTTGTGTAGGTAGTGTTAGTAGTCTACCAAGTGGCACCCGGTACAGGTGGGCTTGGGACAGACTAGGTACAGGTGGGCTCGGATATGGAAACTTGGACCCCTTGCATAGTTCATAGACAAGTGAAAGCGGATATTCTAAAATGCGCAAGGTAAGTGTGAGTGCTATGGATGGCGTTCTCGCAGGGAGACGGGAGCGGGTCCATAGTGGTGTATTGGTATGGTGAATATGTGGACTCGTGTACGCCACCTCAAAAGAGTTACTTGCAGTCGTAGTTCAGGATAGCCACCGAGTCAAAGCTGGCTTCCTGCAGTTAAACTCCACCACCCCTTTATTGATACTGATGCATATGTAGTTAGTTCCGATGTAGGTCTTGCTGGGTACATTTGTACTCATGTTTGCTTAATTTATGTTTTGCAGAGAGACTTCAGTCTCGCTAGTAGTTCCACGTGGACTTCGACGTTTAGCTTGTTACCTCAGCTACGATCTTGTACCCTTGGGAGGGTCTTGTAGATAGTCAGGCTTCTGAGCCTTCTTCATTTGTAGTTGTCTGTACTCAGACAAGTTAAGCTTCCGCATGTGCTTGTTGCTTGTATGCTCTGTATGTTGGGTCATGAGACCCATGTTTGTAATTCTTACCTCCTCGGAGCCTAATGAATAAATACTCTGAGTCATAGAGTCTTGTTGTGATGCCATGTTGTATTGCACATATTGAGCATATTGTGTGTATGATTGAAATGCTTGGTATGTGTGGGATCCGACAACCTAGTTGTTTATCCTTGGTAGCCTCTCTTATGGGGAAATGTAGTCTTGTGCCTCCATGAGCCATAGTAGTCCGCTACAGCCCGGTTCACCGGAGTCCTGCTAGCCCAACACTACTGCTCTGGAACACTTGACTGGCCGGCATGTGATTCACTTCGTTCTTGTGTCTGTCCCTTCGGGGAAATGTCACGCGGTGACATCTGGAGTCCTGCCTAGCCTGCTACAGCCCGGTTCACCGGAGTCCTGTTAGCCCAGTGCTACAGCCCGGATTCGCACGCTGCTGATCGACATGCTCAATGTTGATTCATGTATGCCTGTCCCCGTAAGTTAGTGCCGCTTTGGGTTCACGACTAGTCATGTCGGCCCGGGCTCTCTGTCATATGGATGCTAGCAACACCATCATATACGTGAGCCAAAAGGCGCAAATGGTCCCGGGCCATGGTAAGGCGACACCGTGGGGATACCGTGCGTGAGGCCGCAAAGTGATATGAGGTGTTACATGCTAGATCGGTGTGACTTAGAATCGGGGTCCTGGCACCTAGCTAGGCATAAAGCAAGGATCTACATATTGTCATCTTTGTTTCTAGATCCATAAGATGCCCTAATGATTGATTCATATGGTGGCCTAATTCTTGTTCTAGGTAAGTGTTACATACCCTTCCTTAGTGGAAATTGAAATTTAATAATGCCTTCTTTCATATCAATCACGACACCAATAGTGCGTAAAAACGGTCTACCAAGAATAATTGGACAAGACGGATTGAAATAAATATAAAAACAATAAAATCTATGGGCACATAATTCCTATTTGCAAGAATAATAACATCATTAATTCTTCCCATAGGCTTTTTAATAGTAGAATCCGCCAAGTGCAAATTTAAAGAACATTCTTCGATATCTGTAAGACCAAGCACATCACATAAAGATTTAGGAATTTTAGAAACACTAGCACCCAAGTCACATAAAGCAAAACACTCATAATTTTTAATCTTGACTTTGATAGTAGGTTCCCACTCATCATGTAATTTTCTAGGAATTGAAACTTCTAATTCCAATTTTTCTTCCAAAGCTTTCATCAAAGCATCAATAATATGTTTAGTAAAAGCTTTATTTTGTTCATAAGCATGGGGTGAATTTATCATGGATTGCAACAAAGAAATACAATCATGTTGGGGAACATAGTATTTAAAAAAATTCCTAAGATCACGCAAGATCTATCTAGGAGATGCATAGCAACGAGAGGGGAGAGTGTGTCTACGTACCCTTGTAGACTAAAAGCGGAAGCGTTTTGTAACGCGGTTGATGTAGTCGAGCGTCTTCGCAATCCAACTGATCAAGTACCGAACGCACGGCACCTCCACAATCTGCACACGTTCAGCTCGGTGACGTCCCTCATACTCTTGATCCAGCTGAGGCCGAGGGTGAGTTCTGTCAGCATGACAGCGTGGTGACGGTGATGATGAAGTTACCAACGCAGGGCTTCGCCTAAGCACTACGACAATATGACCGAGGTGGAAAATTGTGGAGGGGGGGTACCGCACACGGCTAAAGATCAACTTGTGTGTCTATGGGGTGCCCCTCCCCCGTATATAAAGGAGGGGAGGAGGAGGAGGAGGGCTGGCCTCAATGGGCGTGCCCAAGGGGGGATTCCTACTCCTAGTATGAGTAGGTTTCCCCCTTTCCTAGTCCAAGTAGGAGAAGAAGGAAGGAGAGGAAGAAGAGAAGGAAAGGGGAGGCCGGCCCCCTAGCCCTAGTCCAATTTGGTTTGGGCTAGGGGGGGGTGCGCGCCACCTCTTGGCCTACCTCCTATCTTTCACTACTAGGCCCATGAGGCCCAATAATTTTCGGGGGGGGGGGGTCCGGTAAACCCCGGTACTCCGAAACTTATCCAAAACAACCCGAACCATTCCGGTGTCCGAATGTAGCCTTCCAATATATGAATCTTTATGGCTCGACCATTTCGAGATTCCTCGTCATGTCCGTGATCACATTCGGGGCTCCAAACAACCTTCAGTACATCAAATCACATAACTCATAATACATATCGTCATCGAATGTTAAGCGTGCGGACCCTACGGGGTCGAGAACTATGTAGACATGACCGAGACACAACTCTGGTCAATAAACAATAGCGAAACCTGGATGCTCATATTGGTTCCTACATATTCTATGAAGATCTTTATCTGTCAAACCGTATAACAACATATGTTGTTCCCTTTGTCATCGGTATGTTACTTGCCTGAGATTCGATCATCGGTGAGGGAGTCCTGGATTAGGGGGTCTCCGGACAGCCGGACTATATCCTTTGGCCGGACTGTTAGACTATGAAGATACAAGATTGAAGACTTCGTCTCGTGTCCGGATGGGACTCTACTTGGCGTGGAAGGCAAGCTAGGCAATACAGATATGTATATCTCCTCCTTTGTAACCGACCTTGTGTAACCGTAGCCCCCTCCGGTGTCTATATAAACCGGAGGGTTTTAGTCCGTACGACAACGTACAATCATACCATAGGCTAGCTTCTAGGGTTTAGCCTCTCCGATCTCGTGGTAGATCAACTCTTGTAATACCCATATCATCAAGAATAAATCAAGTAGGACGTAGGGTTTTACCTCCATCAAGAGGGCCCGAACCTGGGTAAAACATCGTGTTCCCTGCCTCCTGTTACCATCCGCCTTAGACGCACAGTTCGGGACCCCCTACCCGAGATCCACTGGTTTTGACACCGACATTGGTGCTTTCATTGAGAGTTCCTCTGTGTCGTCGCCGTTAGGCTTGATGGCTCCTACGATCATCGATAGCGATGCGGTCCAGGGTGAGACTTTTCTCCCCGGACAAATTTTTGTATTCGGCGGCTTTGCACTGCGGGCCAACTCGCTTGGCCATCTGGAGCAGGTCGAAAGTTACGCCCCTGGCCACCGGGTCAGGTTTGGAAGCTTAAACTACACGGCCGGTATCCGCGGAGACTTGATCTTCGACGGATTTGAGCCCCTACCTTGTGCGTCACACGGTCACGATGAGTACGATTTAGCTCTACCATCGGACAGTGTTCAGGAGATCGCACCGGTAGCCCCCCGACCCTGAATTTGGAGCCAGTTGCGCCATCCATGGACATGTGGACGGACCCCACCACGGAGGCCTTACCCTCAGCGGCGATCGAGCCGAATATCGACCTTACCCTTCACGAGAGCTGTGTTGTCGAACTGCCAGATCCTTCTTCGGCCACGGACTCCGAACCGCCCGCGCCCGTTCCTAGCGAATCCGATCGGGCGCCGATCATGGAGTTTACCTCTGCGGATATTTTTCAGCACTCGCCCTTTGGCGACATACTGAACTCATTAAGGTCTCTCTCCTTGTCAGGAGGATCCTGGCCAAACCATGTCCGGCAGGATTGGGATGCGGATGACGAAGATTTTCGTCGCCCACCCACCACCCACTTAGTAGCAACTGTCGACGATTTAACCGACATGCTCGACTTCGACTCCGAAGACATCGATGGTATGGACGACGATGCAGGAGACAAATAGGAACCACCGCCCACAGGGCACCAGACGCCCACTTCATCACACGACGTATATATGGTGGACACACCAAAAGAAAACGACGACGAGGAACGAAAGGACGCAACAAAGGATTGTCCCCTCGAGAAGCAGTCAAAGCGGAGGCGTAAGCGCCGCTCCAAATCCCGCCTCGGCAGAAACAACGATCATATAGACCCAGCAATAGAGCAGGGTGAACCATTGCCCGGCCAGGGCAACACGGAGAATCAAATCGAACAACCCTACTCTGTCAAAGATAATAGTCCGGACGACATCACACCGGACAGACACCCGGAGCAACAGCATGCCCATCAAAGGCTTGTTGCCACCGCGAGGAGTCTAAAAAAGTAGAAGCAAAGGCTCAAGGCAGCGCAAGACACACTCAGAATCAGATGGAGTAAAGTACTCAACACAGCGGCGAAGTACGACGGTAATCGCCACACCAAGAGCTACCCGAAGCGGAAGTTGCTACCTCAATTTGATGAGGAGGCCTTAGATCCCCCGCAACCAAAAATTAAAATGGCCATTCGGCTGGATAGACGACCTCACGGCCAACATAAAACGGCAAACAACGCCGCACATAAGCCAATACGCGATCCACGCGAGGGCTCGCATCAAAAAGACGGCGCAACCAGATCCATTTATGGACCACGCAAGCGCGTTCCAGCATACGATGCAACACAACAAACATCCGAACACCACGGTACACCCAGTTACAGGGGTGCTGCACACCCCCTATGTTTCACCGATGAGGTGCTGGACCATGAATTTCCAGAGGGATTTAAACCCATAAACATAGAGGCAGCTGGGGTTGGTCTACATTTTTCCTGACGTTGGGTGGCAAGTTAGGTGTACAGATCAACCATATTTCTTGGTTTATCTTTATTAATATGTGTGATCTTTCGTTTTCAGAAATTATGTATGTGTTTTCAGAGTCCCATATAGTTCATATTTGTAGCAGTGAATTGTGCACTTTGACAATGATCGAATATTATCAGGCTAAATCTTCTTATAACAGAGTAGACGATGTACGTCCTTGCAGATTACCCAGCGAAAAGCCCAACAAACCATAAGGATAATCAAGCAGAGTACTTAAACGAGGATGTATAGTGGGTGAATGAGCTTGCATCCACGCCCTGGCTGCAGCACCTGTCTCTAGGGGAAGCAATTGGCTTCATGCAGAGTTAAACATGTACGTGCTGGACTGCAGACTTGATTATTGGGACCTTATAATCACTAATTTACTCTTTTTTGCATGTTGCGTAGATGATGCATGAGCTCATATGATTTTTGAGATCCTGATCCTATGATTGGTTGCAGGGAGCTAAGCTAAGGAAGTATTGCCGGTGTGATATTGGTATGTATAAACATATGTTCTATGTATTTACTTTGAGCATGTGCGCAGGAAAAACATGTGTCAAATCCAGGACTTGCCATACTTAAAAGGGGAGACAGTTAAGCCATCGCTCTGTATGAAATCATGCATGAAAAATATCTCTTATATAGTGCATGCGTTGGTCTTAAAATGAAATATTCTCCAAAACACTTCATAACAGAAGTGGAAATCCAGGGTCGTCCAACCCGCATTAGTGTAAAAATAGATATAAATGAATAGGAGAAAGCCATCTCATTTGGTATGGCTAGAATCAAAACAAAAAATATATCCTTTTATCATACTGATAGAATGTAGGCATGCCCAACCCGTAGTTGCTAAAGTAATAAAATAAAAGTTAGTCATGAAAGGTTAGGAAAACTATTATAGGTGGGAGAAGTAATGGTCAATATAATGCAGAGTTTTAACATAAAATTAATCATATTTTCATGGCAAAAGGAACAAACGTATACTAGAATAGAGCTCAAAGAAAGCGATTACATTTTTTTTTACTAACTTAGCCTCCCATACGCATCAATATTGGTTGACCTACATTCTATTTCCTTGAGCTTTTATAATCACTGAGTTCAGGAGAGTATAAAACGTGCATAGCAGATTTCTGATAAACAACTACACATGCAGCCCCGGAATACATTCTTAATAAATTTTGCATTACACAACTAGAATGCCATATTGTAAACTGTTCCTATTTCCTAAGCCTTACAAAGTTTCGCATATAATAAATGTCAACTGTCGCATTGACCTTATTGTAGTGGATTTAATCGATAGATCTTGATAACCGTACTTAAAATTAGGGACAAGTATCAGACAGTAAATGTAGTTAGAGGAATCACAGCCGATAGGTTAGTATACGTGTAACAAAGCAAGTCCCAATGTGGCAAGCATATGGATGCCAAGTCCGGCCAAGCACCTGATAAGTAAGTAGCTAACCAGGAACTTAAAAGTCACACATGCCAATGTCGATGCATCAGATCAGATGCTTTTGTGCTGTAAAGACAAAACAAATTTTGTACAGTAAAATTGAGTTTTTAATTAGATCACTCAACTTCCTTTGTTAGGACAAAAATGCTTATGAGAAAAGCTCTACAAAGATGATAAAGAGTCGAACGTGCAAAAGCCTAATTATTACTGTTTTTCTATATTTTAATATTTTTTTCCTAATTTTAGTATTCACCCGGGGCAAGTATACACATAGCCAAAATGCATCTATGCATAATCATAGACATCTAGAATAAGTTATTTCTTCATAATTTTTCCTCGGTATGGTGCGGTGCAACCACTACTTTCCATTTGGAATATATGTATAATCAAAATAACTAGGTTCAAGTTCTCATGGCTTCTAATATGTGTTACTCTCTCCTCTCCATAAATTGACACAAAAATTCTAACTCCAAATTCCTATATATTTCTAAATCTTGCTATATTAACATATAAGTTCAACATTATAAATCACTTGCGTGCTTTCCAAATCACTAGCCCGTGCAGAAGCACGGGTTGATGACTAGTTTTCCTAATTCAAATAAAATAGCGACAAAACTCCGAATAAAAATCTTATTTGATTTTAATATTAAATCTATGATATTTCTTTATTTTGAGGAAGTCATTTTATCCTCTCTCTTTCATTTTTAATAAAAGAAATAAATTCAGAGAAAAATAATTAAAATCAAACAATCCTCTTTTCATAATTCAAGAAAACCTCAAATATGAAAATAACGAAATCCCCAACTCTCTCCGTAGGTCCTTGAGTTGTGTGGAATTTTTAGGATCAACCAAAATGCAATAAAACATGATATGCAAAGATGCTCTAATGTATAACATTCCAAATTGAAAATTTGGGATGTTATAATCATAGTCTCCATCATCCTTTCCTCACTGGGACAATGCTCTAATAATGATGATCATCACACTTCTTTTTTACTTAAAACTCAATAATTACAACTCAATACTTAGAAAAAATAGGACTCTATGTGAATGCCTCCGGCGGTGTACCGGGATATGCAATGAATCAAGAGTGACATGTATGAAAAATTATGAAAGGTGGTTTTGCCACAAATACGATGTCAACTACATGATCATGCATGGAAATATGACAATGATGAAGCATGTCATAACAAATGGAACGGTGGAAAGTTGCATGGCAATATATCTCGGAATGGCTATGGAAATGCCATAATAGGTAGGTATGGTGGCTATTTTGAGGAAGGTATATGGTGGGTGTATGATACCGGCGAAAAGTGCGCGGTAATAGAGAGGCTAGCAAATGTGGAAGGGTGAGGGTGAGTATAATCCATGCACTCAACATTAGTCATAAAGAACTCACATACTTATTGCAAAAATCTATTAGTTATTGAAACAAAGTACTACGCGCATGCTCATAGGGGGATAGATTGGTAGGAAAAGACCATCTCTCGTCCCCGACCATCACTCATAAGGAAGACAATCAATAAATAAATCATGCTCCGACTTCATCACATAATGGTTCACCATACATGCATGCTACGGGAATCACAAACTTCAACACAATTATTTCTAAAATTCACAACTACTCAACTAGCATGACTCTAATATCACCATCTCCATATCTCAAAACAATTATCAAGTATCAAACTTCTCATAGTATTCAATGCACTTATATGAAAGTTTTTATTATTCCTAAAAGAAAATACCATGCTGTTCTAAAGGACTCTCAAAATAATATAAGTGAAGCATGAAAGATCAATCATTTCTCTAAAATAAAACCGCCACTGTGCTCTAAAAGATATAAGTGAAGCACTAGAGCAAAAACTATATAGCTCAAAAGATATAAGTGAAGCACATAGAGTATTCTAATAAATTCCGATTCATGTGTGTCTCTCTCGAAGGGTGTGTACAGCAAGGATGATTGTGGTAAACTAAAAAGCAAAGACTCAAATCATACAAGACGCTCCAAGCAAAACACATATCATGTGGTGAATAAAAATATAGCTCCAAGTAAAGTTATCGATGAACGAAGACAAAAGATGGGATGCCTTCCGGGGCATCCCCAAGCTTAGGCTTTTTGGTGTCCTTGGATTTACCTTGGGGTTCCTTGGGCATCCCCAAGCTTAGGCTCTTGCCACTCCTTGTTCCATAATCCATCAAATCTTTACCCAAAACTTGAAAACTTCACAACACAAAACTTAACAGAAAATCTCGTGAGCTCCGTTAGCAAAAGAAAACAAAACACCACTTCAAGGTACTGTAATGAACTCATTATTTATTTATATTGTTGTTAAACCTACTTTATTACAACTTTTCTATGGTTTATAAACTCCATTACCAGCCATAGATTTATCAAAATAAGCAAACAACACACGAAAAACAGAATCTGTCAAAAACAGAACAGTCTGTAGTAATTTGTAACTAACGCAAACTTCTGGAACCGCCAAAATTCTAAAATAAATTGCTGGAAGTGAGTAATTTACCTATTAATCATCTGAAAAAAGAATTAACTAAATAGCACTCTCCAATAAAAAGTGGCATCAATTCTCTCGAGCGCTAAAGTTTCTGTTTTTTACAGCAAGATCAAAAAGACTTTCCCCAAGTCTTCCCAACGGTTCTACTTGGCACAAACACTAATTAAACACACAAACACAACCAAAACAGATGCTAGATAAATTATTTATTACTAAACAGTAACAAAAATCAAGGAATAAAAATAAAATTGGGCTGCCTCCCAACAAGCACTATCGTTTAACGCCCCTAGCTAGGCATAAAAGCGAGGATAGATCTAGGTATTGCCATCTTTGGTAGGCAATCCATAAGTGGCTCTCATAATAGATTCATATGGTAATTTAATTTTATTTCTAGGGAAGTGTTCCATGCCTTTCCTTAACGGAAATTGGAATCTAATATTCCCTTCCTTCATATCAATAATTGCACCAATCGTTCTAAGGAAAGGTCTACCAAGAATAATAGGACATGAAGAATTGCAATCTATAATCAAGAACAATGAAATCTACAGGCACATAATTCCTATTTGTAACAATAAGAACATCATTAATTCTTCCAATAGGTTTCTTAATAGTGGAATCCGCAAGGTGCAAGTTTAAAGAACAATCATCAAATTCACATAAACCTAGCAAATCACACAAAGTTTTTGGGATCATGGAAACACTAGCACCCAAATCACACAAAGCATAGCATTCATGATCTTAATTTTTATTTTAATTGTAGGTTCCCACTCATCATAAAGTTTTCTAGGGATAGAAACTTCCAACTCAAGTTTTTCTTCATAAGATTGCATCAAAGCATCAACGATATGTTTAGTAAAAGCTTTATTTTGACTATAAGCATGATGAGAATTTAGCACGGATTGCAACAAAGAAATACAATCTATCAAAGAGCAATTATCATAATTAAATTCCTTGAAATCCAAGATAGTGGGTTCGTTGCTACCTAAAGTTTTAACCTCTTCAATCCCACTTTTACCAATTTTTGCATCAAGATCTAAAAACTCCGAATTTTTGGGACGCCTTCTAACTAAAGTTGACTCATCTCTAGTGCCATCATTATAAAGATTCATATTTCAAAACAAGGATTTAATAGGGGACATGTCGGTGTCAAAACCGGCGGATCTCGGGTAGGGGGTCCCAAACTGTGCGTCTAGGCCGGATGGTAACAGGAGGCAAGGGACACGAAGTTTTACCCAGGTTCAGGCCCTCTTGATGGAGGTAAAACCCTACGTCCTGCTTGATTAATATTGAAGATATGGGTGTTACAAGAGTAGATCTACCACGAGATCAGAGAGGCTAAACCCTAGAAGCTAGCCTATGGTATGATTGTATGTTGTGATTGTTGTCCTACGGACTAAAACCCTTCGGTTTATATAGACACCGGAGAGGGTTAGGGTTACACAAGGTCGGTTACAAAGGAGGAGATATCCATATACGTATTGCCTAGCTTGCCTTCCACGCCAAGTAGAGTCCCATCCGGACACGAGAGGAAGTCTTCAATCTTGTATCTTCATAGTCTATCAGTCCGGCCAATGGAGATAGTCCGGCAGTCCGGAGACCCCCTAATCCAGGACTCCCTCAGTAGCCCCTGAACCAGGCTTCAATGACGATGAGTCCGGCGCGCAGTTGTCTTCGGCATTGCAAGGCGGGTTCCTTCTCCGAATACATCACAGAAGAATTTGAATACGAGGATAGTGTCCAACCCTGCAAAATAAGTTCCACATTTCACCATAGAGAATAATGCTTTCGCAGATCTAATCCGCTAGCTTGTTTTGGCAACATGACGTTACGTCATGGACTGGTGATTATTCGAACCGTTTCTTTTAACCAGCCCCGCACATAACACGAGGCAATTTTTCGACACGTCTTGTCAAAGCAGAGATCGTGTCCCCTTATTACGGGATTCTCATCAATACGGGCGTGGGTAACCCAACCGCGCCATCAATTGCGGCGCTTGGGGGATAAGCGAGTTTTACTAGGCAAGTGGGGACGTTTAATTTTGTCCGCCCATATAAAGGGATAAGGATTCACCTTTCTATCCACGCCTTCTTCCTCCTATGCTCATCCGCTCCCGCATACCCGAGCTCTAGCGCCCAAGTCCTCACTTCCATCTCAACCTTCTCCAACCATGTCCGAAGCGGGAGGCAAGTGGATGGTATCCTCCGTCACGGAGGGAGACATCAAGAAACTGAGGAGAGCTGGATACCTGCCCGACGACATCGCGCACCGGCTCCTAGATGAGGGACAACTCATCCCCACCCCTGAGCCCCATGAGAGGGTGGTATTCCTCACCCATTTCCTCCGCGGACTGGGATTCCCTCTCCATCCCTTCGTCCGGGGGCTCATGTTTTATTACGGCCTGGATTTCCACGATCTGGCCCCGAACTTCATCCTCAACATATCGGCGTTTATCATCGTGTGCGAGGCCTTTCTTCGCGTCAAGCCCCACTTCGGCCTATGGCTGAAGACCTTCAACGTCAAGCCGAAGGTAGTGAGCGGCCGCCAGGTGGAGTGCGGAGGTGCCATGGTGGGGAAGATGCCCAACATCACATGGCTCGAGGGCACCTTCGTGGACACCATAAAGGGGTGGCAATCGGGGTGGTTCTATATCACCGAGCCACGCGACCCCGCATGGGTAGCGGCCCCCGAGTTCCGATCTGGCATCCCTATGTGGCTCACCTCCTAGAAAGAGAAGGGCCTGTCCTGGGGTAATTCAAAAGAGCTGACCGGACTCCAGTCATGTATTCAGAACATGGTGGATAAGAAGCTCAAGCTTGTCAACGTAGTCCAGGTTATGCTTGTCCGCCGGATACTCCCGTGCCAACAACGGGAGTTTACCTTGTGGGAGTTCAATCCGGCGCAGCACCGAACTCTAAACAGGCTCTTCGACATGACACATGAAGATGCCTGGAGGGTGCTGTTCAAGGGCGCCGCGGTCCCTCCCCCCATTACTGAGGATCGCAGATTCAGCGTGAAGTGCCACGCCAGTGCGGTAAGTTGTTTTACCTTTCACAGGATACTTGTTTTCTATATAGATTGATTCTATGCGGGATCTAAACTCCCGTGCCGTTAACAGGACTGGCAGAAGATGGCCGGACAAATCGACTGTCCGACTCCCTTGCCCGAAGACCCTGCAGACGCCCTCCTGGCGAAGATGTTGTCTCCGGCCCCTTATAAGGTGCCGGAGAAGACCCAGAAGGCCAAGGGAGCTCGAAAGAGTTCCCGACGCCAGGCGTCGTCGGACTCACCGTCCGATGAGTCTGCGGCACACTCTTCCCCCGAAGACGAGGAAGAGGAAGAAGAGGCTCTCCCACCGACTGGGGGCGACAAGAAAAGGAAGGCCGCCCCAACTGGGGAGGCCGGAGGGTCCAAGAAGGGAAGGACGCTCCTTCCGGACAGCTCCACCGCTACCGATGAAAGTGAAGACGAGTGGTTGCCCAGGGGCAAGCCCCAGGGGAGATTGTAAGTGTTCGGAAACCAAAGTAACCCATAGGATTCCTTTGTCGCATTGCTTTCCCTAACACCGAACTCCATTACGCAGGCCGCCCTGAGCCAATATCGAGGTATCCTCGGACGGCTCCCTGGGCGCGTCGGACATGGATAGCGATCCAGTCCCGACCGCCACCTCCCCTCATCCAGCCGACGACACCGAGGCCAAAGATAAGGCGGCCCAGGAGCGCACCGAGCGAGAGAGGCACGAGGCTCGGGTGGGCGAGGTGCAGCAAGAGGTCCAGGCTCTCGTGACGAAGCACGAGGCGTTGGAGCTTGACTTGAAGACGCGAGAGTCTGAGCTTGCCGCGGCCCGTGAGAGCGTGAAGAGTGCCAAGGCCGAGGCCCAGAAGGCCCTTCAGGAGATCGACGCGATGAAGAAGATAGCAGCGGGTAAGGCTTTCTATATGCAAAGCGAGCATGTAAAGGTGAATTACCGATTACTTACCCGAATCCGGAGCTCTTCAGGAGCATTCGCAGATTTGCCCCACAGTGTGTCCGATGCCGCACAATTCTACTGGGCCGGGGATGGGAGCTCGACGGAGAAGCTTTTCTGGTCTCAGTATGCTGAGGCCGAACATCCGGTGCCATTGAGCGACCAGCTGAAGCAGATGGCCGAGCTACATAAGGCGGCCGAGCAGGCCATGAAGGGATTCATAGTCCGGTTGTGGCCTGGCGATGCCCTTCCGAACAGCTTCTTCGGCCTGGTGAGGCGGCTTGTGGATGCCTGCCCACGGCTGGAGGTCGTCAAGCGATCCGTCTGCATTGAAGGTGCACGCCGGGCCTTCGCCCATGTGAAAACGCAGTGGGTCAAGCTAGACGCCGTGAAGCTTATCAAGGAGGGGCCGCCGGAGGGCAAGGAGCACCGCCACCCCGAGATGTACTACGAGGGTGTCCTGCCGGGCGCCCGTCTTATCGCGGATGAGTGTTCACAAAATGTAATATTTGAATGAGAATTGCTCGTTTTGTATCCTGTGTGATGAAAACTTGTTTCATATGCGCTATGCAATGCTTGTGTGAATTTAAAATATTACCTTCTATTTGGCTGTTTATCCAATCTGAGAGATGGCTAGTCCTCGGCTTCTGCCCCCATACCACGAGTGCTGCGGTGTTCGGGATAAACCTGAGCACTCTTGTTCCCATGTTTGGGTCCTTCGAGGGAGGTGCTGAGCACAACGAACAAGGCAACTGGACTAATAATGCTTTATCACTCTCACTTAGCTATAGAATTCTATAATTTTAAATTTCGGCGACGCCCCTGGTATTCGGAAGGCCGAATTCGAGGCGCGATACACGCCTGTAGGCCTGACGGAGCTGGCCCTTCGCCCTAAGCAGCATAAGTCTTTAGGGACTCAAAAAACCTCGCCGAACAGCGACCAGTCTCTCGCCTTATCATGACAGTCAGTTTTAGCTTTCTCTACTGAGGTGCTCGGCCCGGCAGAACCGGGGCACAATCGCAGTAGTTCTCCTAGCGCTACCTTAGCCGATAGAGCGGAACGTAAGGTACCAAAACATAGGAGCCGGGCAAACCCAACATTTGACCAAAGACATGATTCGGAGCTGATGCATATAATGCTATAAGTTCGGGGTGCCGCACTTGTGAAAGTGTTCGGACTTTTCACACCATATTGTGAGTACATAAGCCCCTGGTGCATTGGCCGTACCAGAGTGTACGGTTTCTAGGCATCATTAATGAACACATAGATATGTATACATATAACAAAAATGCGATAATAGTCGTAATGTCATGCATTGTATATTAAAAAATTGCATTAAAGCAGAGTGATACAGATAGTGTAATAAGCAAAAGAGTAGGACTATGTCCCTTCCAAGGGCGAGCTGAGGAATTATATGAAATCTGTAATCCACCTGGGAATTCCGTAGTTGTCGGCCTCCTTGGTTGTTGTATCATGTGTTCGGCAATAGAGCTGCCGAACAGTGTTTCTAGAGATTGAAGTCCTGAAAGAAAAAGAAAAATAACCAAACGGGAAGCCCTTGGTGCGGTTTAGGCCGCGTTTTGGGGCGTGCCGTAGTTGTGCCCCCCCTCCCCACCTGTGCCCATGGTATTTTTAATGCGTAATTATGTACGCGCGACACGAACAACGCCGTTGGGCTGGGATTGGGGGGGCCGCCGTATTGCTACATGAGCTCAGATCGTGCCAGGCAGTCTGTTTGCCGATTGCCCCGAGTGCGCTTGAAGGTGTCCGGGCTTTGAAACGCCGAACTAGTAGATTGCCTTGAGAGGCTGCTTTGCGCTTCTGCTGCAAGGGCCGCAGTGTGCTCCTCTGTTCGGAGAGAGCGCTCTGTGTTTCCATTGACTGTAATAACTCCGTGGGGTCCTGGCATCTTGAGCTTGAGGTATGCATAATGTGGCACCGCATTGAATCTAGCGAATGCGGTTCGTCCGAGCAGCGCGTGGTAACCACTGCGGAACGGGACTATATCGAAGATTAACTCTTCGCTTCGGAAGTTATCCGGGGATCCGAAGACCACTTCCAGTGTAATTGAGCCTATGCAGTGGGCCTCTATGCCTGGAATGATGCCTTTAAAGGTCGTCTTTGTGGGTTTGATCCTTTAGGGGTCTATACCCATTTTGCGCACTGTGTCCTGATAAAGCAGGTTCAGGCTGCTGCCGCCATCCATAAGGACTCGAGTGAGGTGAAATCCGTCGATGATTGGGTCTAGGACCAGTGCGGCGAATCCACCGTGACAGATACTAGTGGGGTGGTCCCTGCGATCGAAGGTGATCGGACAGGAGGACCAAGGGTTGAACTTTGGGGCGACTGGCTCCAACGCATATACGTCCCTGAGCGCATGCTTCCGCTCCCTCTTGGGGATGTGGGTTGCGTATATCATGTTCACCGTCTGTACTTGCGGGGGAAACCTCTTCTGTCCTCTAGTGTGCGGCTGCCGGGGTTCTTCCTCGTCATTGCTATGCGGCCCCTTGTCCTTGTTTTCGGCAATTAACTTGCCGGCCTGCTTGAACACCCAACAATCCCTGTTGGTGTGATTGGCTGGCTTGTCTGGGGTGCCGTGTATTTGACACGAGCGATCGAGTATACGGTCCAAGCTAGACGGACCCAGCGTACTTTGTTTGAATGGCTTTTTCCGCTGACCGAGTTTAGAGCCTTTGAATCCGGCATTGACTGCCGTATCCTCAGTACTTTCACCGTTAATGCGGCTCTTATGCTTGTTGCGACGTGACCTGTTGTTGCCGTCCTTGGTATCTGAGGTACCATGGTTCTTTGATATGTTGTTACTGCAAGCCAACCAGCTGTCTTCTCCCGCACAAAAGCGGGTCATGAGCGTCGTGAGGGCTGCCATAGATTTCGGCTTTTCCTGACCAAGGTGCCGGGCTAGCCACTCATCTCGGATGTTGTGCTTGAAAGCCGCTAAGGCCTCCGCATCCGGACAGTCGATGATTTGATTTTTCTTTGTAAGGAACCGAGTCCAGAATTGCCTGCCCGACTCTTCTGGCTGCTGAATTATGTGGCTCAAGTCATCGGCATCTGGTGGTCGCACATAAGTGCCCTGAAAGTTGTCGAGGAATGCGGCTTCCAGATCTTCCCAACAGCTAATGGAGTCCGCTGGCAAGCTATTAAGCCAGTGTCGCGCTGGTCCTTTGAGTTTTAGTGGGAGGTATTTGATGGCATGTAAGTCATCACCGCGGGCCATGTGGATGTGGAGGAGGAAGTCCTCAATCCATACTGCGGGATCTGTTGTGCCGTCGTATGATTCAATGTTTACAGGTTTGAAACCTTCTAGGAATTGATGTTCCATTACTTCGTCTGTGAAGCATAAGGGGTGTGCGGCGCCTCTGTATTGGGCTATATCGCGACGCAGCTCGTATGGGTCCTGCCCGCTGTGTTCGGCCCGGCCGGATTTGCTTTTACTGTATCCGGCGTGACATTTACCGTCTCGTAGAGTGGTGCGCCCTCGTGACCCGTAGATCGATCTTGAATGCTTTGCTTTGTCCTCCAATATGTCTCGCAGGTCTGACGTATCTCCCCATGCCTTTTTATTTGGATGGCGTTGGGGTGGAGGCTGAGCTTTTGGCTGGAATGCCTCTCTATCGTGGCCACGAGGTGGCCGATCAGCCGTATCATACGCTTCTTCCTCCAGTAGGGGTAGTAACCTGCGCCTTGGGTAACTCTTGGAGGGACGGTCGAGTTTATATTCCTCGGCCGCGAGGACTTCAGTCCATTTGTCAGCTAGCAGGTCTTGATCAGCTTGAAGCTGCTGCTGCTTTTTCTTCAGGCTATTTGCCGTGGCCATAAGCCTGCGCTTGAAGCGCTCTTGTTTGACGGGATCCTCTGGTACGACGAATTCATCATCGCCGAGGCTTGCCTCGTCTTCAGAGGGGGGCACGTAATTGTCATCCTCCTCCTCTCTGCCAGCCGCCCTCTTAGGAGAGCTGGCTCCTTCATCCTCCTGCTCTAAATCTTGCTGGAGGGGATTGTTATTGTCTTCGGCGCTATCCGGAGTGTTATTATCTCCTGTGCCGGTATCACCACTTTTGCTTTGGCGGGACTTAGAGCGGCGCCGCTGACGTCGGCGCTTGGGTTGCTTCTTGGAGGGGTCATGCTCCGCTATCTCGTCGCCGTTGCCTTCATTGGGTGTATCCACCATGTATATGTCATACGACGAGGTGGCTTTCCAGTGCCCTATAGGTGATGGTTCATGTTCGTCTCCTACATCGTCGTCCATACCGTCGATGTCTTCGGAGTCGAAGTCAAGCATGTCAGTTAAATCATCGACAGTGGCTACAAAGTGGGTGGTGGGTGGGCGTCGAATTTCTTCGTCGTCCGTATCCTAATCCTGTTGGCCATAATCCGGCCAGGGCTCTCCTGACAAAGAGAGAGACCTTAGTGAATTCAAGATGTCGCTGAAGGGCAAGTGCTGAAAGATATCCGCGGCGGTGAATTCCATGATCGGCGCCCAATCGGATTCGATTGGCAGGGGCGCAGATGGTTCTGGGTCTGGAAGAGAGTCCGGCACCTTGGAGTCACGGGCCGTGCAGAGGATTATGCTGGTGTTTGGCTCGATCGCCGTCGAGACTGCAGCCCCTGAGGCGGTGTCTAGCCACCCGTCCTCGATTGGCGCAGTTGGCTCCGAGCTAAGGGTCGGAGCTGATGCGGGCACGGCCTCTAGGGTACCGTCTGGTGGCAGAGCTAGGTCGTACCCATCGCGACAGTGCAGCGCGCCCGGCTGTGGCTCGAATCCATCAAAGATCAAGTCCCCACGGATGCTGGCCATGTAATTCAAACTTCCAAATCTGACCTGATGGCTAGGGGCGTAGCTTTCAATCTGCTCCAGATGGCCAAGCGAAATAGCCCGCAGTGCAAAGCCGCTGAATAAGAAGATCTGTTCGGGGAGAAAAGTCTCACCCTGGACCGCATCGCTACCGATGATAGTGGGAGCCATCAAGCCTAACGGCGACGACACAGAGGAACTCTCAATGAAAGCACCAATGTCGGTGTCAAAACCGGCGGATCTCAGGTAGGGGGTCCCGAACTGTGCGTCTAGGCCGGATGGTAACAGGAGGCAAGGGACACGAAGTTTTACCCAGGTTTGGGCCCTCTTGATGGAGGTAAAACCCTACGTCCTGCTTGATTAATATTGAAGATATAGGTGTTACAAGAGTAGATCTACCACGAGATCAGAGAGGCTAAACCCTAGAAGCTAGCCTATGGTATGATTGTATGTTGTGATTGTTGTCCTACGGACTAAAACCCTTCGGTTTATATAGACACCGGAGAGGGTTAGGGTTACACAAGGTCGGTTACAAAGGAGGAGATATCCATATACGTATTGCCTAGCTTGCCATCCACGCCAAGTAGAGTCCCATCCGGACACGAGACGAAGTCTTCAATCTTGTATCTTCATAGTCTACCAGTCCGGCCAATGGAGATAGTCCGGCTGTCCGGAGACCCCCTAATCCAGGACTCCCTCAGGACACATCAATCACTTTTAGATCTTCATCCTCATGCCCCGATTTCACAGTGGACAAGCTAACCCTGAAGTGCCCAGCGGGGATCGGCTGGTTTTGAAACGTGGGTTGCAAGGGGTTCATTATCATCCCTTTCCCACGTCCACCTTCTGCCTTTGATCAAGTAGAGTATGGTGCACGGGGTTTCTTCGGCCTGCACACATATGTCTGTGGCGTAAAACATCTGAAAGGCAACGAAAATGGAATATTCTATGTTGGTGCGACATGTAATTACCGTGATGGCATCGAGCTCAGCCAAAGATAAAGGCCCACCTAGCACGCAAGAGACTGATGACGAGCTGCTATGAGCGGGAGCGACTGCGAGAGGAGGCCCGGTTGTGTGAGCAAGTGATGGTGCGGTGGTGTTGTTGTTCACGGAGTTGCTCCTGACAAAACTTGGCAATGGGAAATCATGTACCATCTTGTCTGGATTTTCCTTCGTCCAGTTGATGATAGCTGGAACCAAGTTAGTGGCGAAATCATTTCTGCAGGCAGTTACAGCTGCATTGACTGCTTGCAGTAGCAACTCATTTTTCTCCTCGGCTGTTTTTTTCGCGTCCTCAGCTGCTTTTTTCTCGACCGCAAGCTTCACCTTCTTGTTGATGTCCGCCTGACTAAAATTCTTTTTCTGCTTCTTGGCCTTCGGGCCCTCGTTGTAAAACACCTTCCATGTGGCGCCGTCTCCAGCGCCATGCACACGACCATATTGCGGCCGCTGGCCCAAAGGGAGTCCCTTAAGTTCGTTCAAGGCCCGGTTGAGAGGGGTGTCCCACTTGGGCCTCATCAGAGAAGTAGGGCTTTCGGCTGCAAGATGGTGTTGCTTCTCCTGCATAAGGAGCATGAACCGTTTAGGAATTTGTAGTCGACTAGATCTGGAGCTAAATGTAAGGTGGTAAAAGAATAATTACCAATAGTCTAATCAATTTCCTCGTGATCTGGTCCGTGTAAAAAACCTTCTTTTCCTTGTCCCACTTGTAGCGGGCCCTGATGAAGTCACGCTCCAAGGGGTTGGTGAACTTCACGAAGGGGTCTGGGAGACCCGCGGCTTTACGTTCCGTGTCCTCCTTATCCCATATGGGCCTTTTAGCGAGGTAGCCACGGCTTCCGAGGCGATGCTTCCCCGTGTTCCTTTGCTGAAGGATCTTGAATTTCGCAGCCTTAGACTTGGCTGCCTCGGTAGCGCAAGTGTCCTTGAACTTTTCGATCCCCTCTACCGTAAGTGTTGGATTTTCCTCCAGAATCTTGGACAGGGGTTCCTCAGCCTCAATAGCTCGTTTCACCCTCCCTTTCCAGGAGGCCAAATCATTGCTGAACATGCCCATGGCGTGATTGTTAATCTTTTTCATCTTCGGATCATCCCACGGTTGTTCTATGTTATCATCCCGGTCGGGGAACTTGAATCTCTTATGCAACTTCGTTAGGAGCAACTGCGTCAAATGTTCTTTACTCCTTAAGTCATCGTCGTTGATGCTCGCGCATTCCCATAGGATGCATCCTACTTGGTTCCCATAGCACTTGCGAGGTTCTTCCAGCTCTAATGGCTCAAACTTGCCAGGTGCCATCTTTGTGATCACTAGTCGTCCAATCCCCAGTTTGTTAGGTTTTCGTATCCTCTGCTTCTTCTACTTCTTATTTTTGGTAGCGGCATCGGTACCTTCCCCGCCGGTCTCGGCGCCGCCATCAGTGCCAGCGCTATGGGTGTCAGTACCATCATTGAGGCCGACCTGCAAACCTTGACTTTGCATTTTCTTAGCAGTCAAATAGTCGAGGTACTCTTGTTCACCCTCATAATTCATCTCGTTTGCATCTTGGTCAGAAGGCCCAGTTTCTTCATTGTTCGACATGTTTCCTATGATTAAGTCTCCTCGTTTAATTATAAAACTATGAAAAAAAATGAGAAATGACATAAAAAAGAAATCTATGTTTGCCGGAATGTCGTTTCCGAGCACTCGATATTTCTACTATCTAGCACAAATCATGCCAAAATTCACGGGAAATTTCGGCATGACCTTTGCTAAAAAAATGGACATATCGAGCGCCTGAAATTCACCGGAACGGAAATGAATCAACATTCCGGCGTAACATAGGCCACTCGGATCTTTTACCCTGCACATAATCATCATGTCCAAATGACATGTCCAAATTTCCACATATATAACCTAATTAACCATCTTCCCTAACTAAAACCTAACTAAATTAACGAAAAAACCTAACTAAAACCTTACAGAGGGTGTAGGACCGACGACGGCCGAGGTTGGGAGGGGTCGGGGTCGAGCGCCGGGGACGGAGCCGGGGTCGGGGTCGGGGCCGTGGGCGAGCGCCAGGGTCGGGGCCGGGGGCGTGGGCGAGCGCCGGGGTCGGGATCGGGGGCCGGAGCCGGCGCCGGGGTCGGTCGGCGTCGGGGTCAGGGGCAAGCGCAGAGGCGTGGCAAGGGCTCCGGCGGCGCGACGGGGGAAGGGAGAGTGGGGGGATTTGGGGGAAAAGAGGCGGGATGAAGAGAGGAGTGGGGATTTTGGGGGTTAAGTGGGCATAGTGGTAGCGCGTTTAGGAAAACGCGCTATAGCTACTCGAGGTAGCTATAGTGTTTTCCTGTAGAAACCGCTACTGCTACCTTGAGTAGCTGTAGCTCTTTTCTGAAAAACGCGCTGCTGCTATAACCAGTACCTATATAACAGTTTTCCCGTTTGTTTCCTTCTGTTTTCTTTTCCTTTATTTTCTCTCACTTTTTTCCGAGAGTAGTTAACTAAGGGAATTGAAGGCGGTATATATTGCATCATTTGACGGTTAAATATGTATACAAAATAGGAACATATGTATTACATCATTGGACCCATGCATAATAATGGCTAAGCGTGTATACAAAATAGGAACATATATATTACATCATTTGACCGATAACATACGGTTCCTCAGCGTTAACGTTTTCGTTTTTGAGTCAGCTTCTTTCCCTTCTTGTTCATTGAAGAATAATTGAGCCCCTCATTGTGACTTTTCCTTTTCCATGGAGTATGATTTTTCTTAGGTAATGTAGTATTGATTCTTCTTTTGACGTATACTTCATCATCATCATCATCTTCCCTCATTGGGTTGCCGTACTGATCGTAGTCTTCCTCGTTGGCGACTCCATCCATTCCAATGATGTTCCTTTTGCCTCTCCTCACGAGAACACGACTGGGATTGCGCGGGTCGGTTTTGAAGAAGCATTGTGTCACGTGCTTAGCATGTACCCATGGCTCATTTTTTGCGATAGCGTTCACGGTAGCGCTCTTGGCGTCGAGTATAATCATGGTAGTGAAATTCCGATTTTCTCTTTCTACATTCTTAGCACATCTAACATGGAACATCGTTGTGTTGTGCAGTCCAGAGTAGTCAAGCTCCCAGATCTCCTCGACCCTTTCGTAAAATCTTTCAGTTGCGCCATTGTCGCTGCCGGTCATGCATTCCATCGTCACCCCTGAGTTCTGATCATCACTGAACATATCTTTGGCCTCCATGTAGAAGATGTATCCGTTGATATCGTATGCCTGATAGGTTAGGAGGTTGGGTGAGGGGCCATGTGCTAAGGCGTATATGAGCAATCTGTCCTTACAACCCTCCTCCGAGGGATTAGCAATAATATGCTCTTTGAACCAATGCAGGAAAGTGGAGTTGTGCTCTCTAGTAACTTCGGCGTCTGTCCTGCATACCCCCCGGTCACGATACTTCTTTGCGATAATTTCTTTGTGCAGTGCCACAAAAGGATCTACCTCGTCTAGGTGTTGTAGCACTACCAAGTTTGCCATGTCAAAGTCACTGCGTCGATCTGAGTATGCCACGTGCAGTTCCCTGCGACCGTTGGAGTGACCTTCTCCTTCGAGCCTCCCCTCGTGCTTGTTAACGGGCAAACCAACACTAACATCAGGCGACTGGTCTGCGCCCACTACTAGGGAAAAGCCTAGCAGAAGCGCAGGTTTTAGGCCTATCAGTAGCGCAGGGCAATGCGCTACTGATAAGGCGCTACAGCTAACGTATAGCAGTAGCGTGCCTCCGCCCGCGCTACTGCTAAATCGACTTAGTAGTAGCGACTTCCCAGAGGAGCGCTACTGGTAATTAGTAGTAGCGCTTCTCCTTGCCCGCGCTGCTACTATTATTTTGTATTTTATTTCTTTTTTATTTCATGTTGTATTCGTACACCTTTACACAAGTTTTCATACAACAGGAATTTAGAAATTGTTTTTACATCATAATGAGTTATTACATCACGGGGTGAAAGAACCGTGGACTAGTTTCAAGTGGATGGACATCCACTTGAAACTAATCCGCGATTCTTTCACCCAATGATATAATAAATATCATCATCATCATCATCATATCATTAACAACTTATCATCATAATACATCATTGTCATATAACACCTCCTCAAGATCATTGTTTTCATCAATGAGACATCACATAGCAAATTGGTCACTAGTCGTAATCACAAGTACTCCTCATCATCAACTCTAACACATTGTATCACATAATAAACATATTGTACCTCATAGGACCTACTACATTCTCTTAGGACCTACTATATTCTCTAAGGTAAAATAGCAAAAAACAAGATAGCCCCTGACTCTCCATTATGGAGAATGGAGATTATCCTATCTCCAATTCTTGCCTTTCGCTTAATGTTACTTCCAAGAACCTCCTTGCGAATGTCCAAACATTTTTTCCATTCTTTGATTAGCATGTGTTCACCGGTTTTAGAAATCTAATATGCACAGGTGAGCTCCTTAGATTGACCTTGCTGTATGTTCAGAACTGCAAGGCGACCATTCTGATACATCAGATGAGGCACACAATCCATTGGGATTTTCTGTTGAAAAACATAGTAATAACTTCGTAGTTAGCAATGATGTACTAGTTTTAGAAGTATGCAAAAGATGCACGGATGTCGTAATAGTAAAAAATCTTACCAGGGTATCTCCATAGAAGTTACCGTGGTTCAACACGTGCACTAGTGACACGTATTCACCATAATTTGGAGGAGTTCGATAATAGGTATTGTAATTCTCAAGATAAGTACAATAAGCAATCAGATGACTTTTCTCCTTATAAGTTAATTCGGAGTCATCAGTGTAGTGGGTTTTGTCTACCATCTTCTGCACATTCTTTGAAGATTCAAAATAAGCTGTCAATGGAAATAAGCTGTCAACTATTTTGAAATAAACAATATAAATTAGTTAATAACTATGTCTGAGAAACTCACATTGCGGTAGAATCGGAAGCGTATCAACAAGGACCCAAATGTCCATATTGTCTTGCTCGATGTCAGGATCACCAAGATCCATGGTGACAATCATACCCTCATAAAAACCATACATTTTGCAAAGTGCTTCCCAATTTTGGCAACGAAAATGGGTTACGCTCTGAGAATTGTACAGATTTACTTCAAAATCGATATCATGATGGGTCCTTAGGTGTATTTTCTTTGTTTGAAAATTTTCATGGTCTTCAAAACCCATCCTCTTCAAGACATAGCGTCTTGCATGGCATGGGATAAGCTAGTCGAATTGTAAAATATGAAAATTAGACGTTGAAATAGTTGAAGTCATGCTTAATTACGAAAAAAACACTTGTCGTTGTTGCGTACCATTTCAACATCGAAGGTCTCCTCGAGATTAATGCTGAAGCGTCAATCTTCGTCCAGCTCAACGAACATGTCGCACATACCTCGATTGTCGTGGCACCAGCTGCACTCCCCCGGGAGACTGTCGTCGTCCGAGTACGACATTTCCTATGTTCATAATTCAAAGATTAAACTTGTACAATTAAATATATGTACTAAAGAACCTAAATTAGATCATTATTTTTTGAGAAAATCCAGGCCACTCGATATTTCCTACATATTCTAGCACAAGTCATGCCAGAATTCACGGAAAAATCCGGCATGACCTTTGCTAAAAAAGGACATATTGAGCGCCTGAAATTTGCCAGAACGGAAATTAATCAACACTCCCGCAAAACATAGGCCACTCGGAGGTGTAAACTGAACATGAACGGCCACTTGGGCAACCACATATCCTATTTGAGCAAATATGACATGTTCAACTAGTTTTATTAATTCAACTAGTTCTTACTAAATATAAACTTACTATAAATAGAAAAAACTAGTTCTTTCTAAAAATAAAGTAGTTCAACTAGTTATATTAATTATCTTACTAAAAATATATTAGTTCTATTAATTCAACTAGTTCAACTAGTTTATTAATTTACTTACTAAACTAGTTCAACTACAACTAAACTAGTTCAACTAGTTTATTAATTTAATTACTAAAAATAAAATAGTTGCTTTAACTAAAAAAATAAACTAGTTCTATTAATTTTCGTACTAAAAATAAAATAGTTGTATTAACTCAACTAGTTCAATTAAGCACTTACTATGAATAAAAATAAACTAGTTTTTACTAAAAATAAACTAGTTCAACTAGTTATATTAACTAATTCTATTAAACACTTACTAAAATTTAACCCTAACTAATTTGATGAATTCTAAAATTTAATCCTAAGTAATTCGATGAACTCTAAAACTAATTCTACTTAACAACTACTGCCATAATTAGCATCTAATTTGATGAACCCTAACTAATTAGATGAACACTGAAATTTAACCCTAAGAACCCTAGCTAGGCAGAGGTAGGGGAGGACGAGGAGGAGGGCGTGCTCACCTCTGGCGCTAGCGGAGTTAGGGAGAGGGGCACGCGGCGTCGAGGTTGGGGACGGGGTCGGGGCGGCAGGCGCACGGCGGAGGGCGGCGATGTAGGGGGGTGTCGAGGTCGGCGTCGGGGTCGGGGGCGGCGTCGAGGTCACGGTCGGGGCGGGGGCGACGTCGAGGTCGCAGTCGGGGGCGGGGGCGGTGTCGAAGGTGTGCGGAGAGCGACGGGTCGCGTGCAGCGGCCGACGACGATGCAGGGGGGCGACAGCGGAGGAGTAGGGATTTGGCGGAAGTGGCCGCCGGGGAAGAAAGAACCGCGCGGTTAAGTTAAAAGTAGCAGTTGCGCGTTCCAGGAAGTGCGCTGCTGCTACGGTAGCTATAGCGCATTTCTTAACAAGCGCTATTCCTTCTCTTTTTTATTTGCTTTCCATTTAATTTTATTTTCATTAGCAGTAGCGCCTTTGTTCGTAAACGCGCTGCTACAAAACAAGTAGCGGTAGCACGGTTCCACGGAGATCGCTACTACTATGTGTAGCCTATCGGCTAAGCCGTGGGAATTTTAGTAGTAGCGCTTTTGTACTCGGGCGCGCTACTGCTAGAACTGTATCTGTAGCGCGGTTTAAAATACCGCGTTGCTGCTAATTAGCACCAGCGTGCGTTTTTATCCCGCGCTACTGCTAACGTTCTGTGTATAAGGTTTTCCCTAGTAGTGGCCATATAGAAAATTCTCACAGAAAGAGATGCACTCTTGTGTTAGATATCCCTGGACGATGCGTCCATCCGGACGGGACATGTTACGAACGAATCCTTTGATGATCCCATTCATCCTCTCAAACGGCATCATGTTGTGCAGAAATGAGGGCCCCAAGTCTATTATGTCGTCCACAATATGGACACGCAGATGCACCATCACGTCAAAGAACGCGGGCGTGAAGTACATCTCAAGCTCATCTAGTATCACAATGATCTCTTCTTGTAGCCTTCGGAGATGCTTCACACTGATCGACTTTTGAGAGATGACGTCGAAAAAATTGCAGAGACCAATAAGCGTCTCACGGACGTGCTTGTCCATTATCCCTCTAAGGGCAACAGGTAGTATCTGCGTCATCATCACATGACAGTCATGGGACTTCATCCCGCCGAACCTTTTCTTGTCCGTGTCTAGATATCTGCTTATCTTGCCATAGTAACCGGAACTAACTTTGACTCCGATAAGGCACTTAAAGAATTGATCGATCTCAGCCTAACTTAAGGTGAAGCAAGAAGGGGGCAATAATCCTCTTTCTTTATTTTCTTGCCCTTCTTCTCCCGCGCCTCTGTCTCCGTCTCTGTCTCATCTGACTGTTTACGGGGCGGCATGTGCAGATCTTCCCTGATTTTCAAATCTTGCAAGTCTTTTCTTGCCTTCGGCCCATCCTTGGTCTTATCCGGCATGTTCATCAGTGTCGCGAGCAAACTCTCAAGGACATTCTTACATATGTGCATTTGATCAAGGCCATGAGGTGTATCGAGTTTGTGCTAGTACTCCAAGTCCCAGAACACAGACCTCGGGTCAGGACCCCGATTCCAAGTTACATCGATATAGCTGGTAACACCTCATATCACTTTGCGGCCTCACGCACGGTATTCCCACGGGTGTCGCCTTACCATGGCCCGGGACCGTTTGCGCCTTTTGGCTCACGTATATGATAGTGCCGCTAGCATCCATATGACAGAGAACCCGGGCCGACATGGCTAGTCGTGAACCCAAAGCGGCACTAACCTATGGGGACAGGCATACATGAATCACATCGAGCATGTCGGTCAGTAGCGTGTGAATCCGGGCTGTAGCACTGGGCTAACAGGACTCCGGGAACCCGGGCTGTAGCAGGCTAGGCAGGACTCCGGATGTCACCGCGTGACATTTCCCCGAAGGGACACACATAGGAACGAAGTGAAACACATGCCGGCCAGTCAAGTGTCCTAAGCAGTAGTGCTGGGCTAGCAGGACTCTGGTGAACCGGGCTGTAGCGGACTACTATGGCTCATGGAAGCACTAGACTACATTTCCCCATAAGAGAGGCTGCCAAGGATAAACAACTAGATTGTCGGATCCCACACATACCAAGCATTTCAATCATACACACAATATGCTCGATATGTGTAAATACAACATGGCATCACAACATAACTCTACAACTCAAGTATTTATTCCTTAGGCTCCGAGGAGCGAGATATTACAAACATGGGTCTCATGACCCAACAATCACAGCATACAAATCAAGCACACGCGGAAGCTTAACATGTCTGAGTACAGACATCTACAAATGGAAAAAAGCTAAGAAGCCTGACTATCTACCAGATCCTGCCAAGGGCACAAGATCGTAGCTGAGGTATCAAGCTAACGTCGAAGTCCACGCGGAACTACTAGCGAGACTGAAGTCTCTCTCTACAAAACATAAATTAAGCAAACATGAGTACAAAGGTACTCAGCAAGACTTACATCAGAACTAGCTACATATGCATCGGTATCAACAAGGGGTGGTGGTGGAGTTTAACTGCAGCAAGCCAGCTTTGACTCAGTGGCTAACCTGAACTACGACTGCAAGCAACTCTTTTGAGGTGGCGCACACGAGTCCACATATTCACCATTCAATACACCACTATGGAACCGCTCCCGTCTCCCTACGAGAAGGCCATCCATAGCACTCACACTTATCTTGCGAGTTTTAGAGTATCCACTTTCACTTGTCTATGAACTGTTATAGGCAACCCCGAAGTCCATTACCGCAGACACGGCTATTCGAATAGATGATGTTAACCCTGCAGGGGTGTACTTCTTCACACACGCTCTCACCATTTACCGCCGATTACACGACATGTACTCGGCAACCTTCAAGCAGAAGCCCAACGAGGGTGTCGGCCACGGCCTACCTAAACACTCAAGTCTCTAGTCCAGGTTTATCGCCTATCCAGGTTCCATCCGCAGGGAGTCCGACCGAGGTTTCCACATACGGCCCCGAACGATGTGAACAGGGTTCCCGAGACACCAAACGGGCGCCCGGTACACCGTGCCACGGTGTATCTACCGCATCATAGCCCACCCCTAGGGTCAGCGCTACGCACGACTGCCAACACATATCCTATAAACACCAGAAACTAGTTGCAACTCCTGGACAGAGGACAAGGGTGATCAAGAAGCCGAGAGGGTCCATTGGTTTCGGGCCCAATGCGTGGTAGTAACAGTTTCATGGATCACAAACACAGAACTCAGATCCTAAGGACGGCTTCAATGAGACAACCCACCATGTACTCCTACATGGCCTCTCACCGCTACCTTTACCAAAAACGTACTCACACACTTAGCTCACACACGGTAGGACATGTTCACACACCTCCGATTCATTCCCGATGAATCAGACCTGACACAACTCTATGCAATAGCAGGCATGACAAACAAGCATGAATGAGTAGGCACATCAGGGCTCAAACAACTCCTACTCATGCTAGTGGGTTTCATCTATTTACTGTGGCAATGACAGGTCATGCAGAGGATAAGGGGTTCAACTACCGCAGCAAGTAACAGAGGAATCGTGTTGTCCTAATGCAGTAAAAGAGAGCAGGAGCGGGAGAGTGGGATTGTATCGGAATGAACAAGGAGGTTTTGCTTGCTTGGCACTCCTGAAGATAACATAGTTCTTCATCGGTGTCATCGATCTCATCGTCGAAACCACGTCTATCGGGAGGGGACAAATACCGGCAACAGAGAAAGAAACACAATCAATGCAATGCACAATATGATGCATGATCATGACATGTCATATGCTGTTGATTGAGCTAATGCAACTAGAAACACAATTAAATGTGGTTATTTAAATACCAATCATTTTATTTGTCCTAAACAGAGGCCTTAAGTTGTTCTAACATCCATGAAAATGGTACAGATGGATTCCTTGAATTTTTCTGATAATTTTTCATATATGATTTATTTCATTTGGAGTTACGGTTGAATTTCTATGATTTTTAGAAGTTTTAGGCATTTTCTGAAAATAATAAATCATTTAAGATTTATTTAAATTCCAGAAAAGGTTTTACTGCGTCAGCATGACGTAAGAGTGACGTCATCAGGTCAGCTGTGGCTGGTCAGGTCAAACTTGACCAGTGGGACCCGCAAGTCAGCGTCCTAACTAATTAACACTGTTAATTAGTGCTAACTAAAAACATAATCTAGGGTTAGTCAGGGGCTGGCCCCACATGTCACTGACTCAGGTGAGTGAAACCCCAGTCAAACAGGGTCAACCCCACTGGAGTTGACCCGCGGTTTGTCGCCGGCGAGGCCAGAGACCGCGGAGAGCTTCGGAAATCGCCCACAGGCGATGGTTTTTGGCGTGGGGAGGCTCTACGAAGAGCTGCTGCTCGTGCGCAGCTGATGGAGCAGCCGGGGTGAGCCGGGGTGGCCGAAGTCGACGGCGGCGAGCTCGGTTGCGGCCGCCGTAGTTTGGGCATCCATGGTTTAGGCGTTACGGGGCACGGCGGGCGCGGGCGATGGTCTTTATGGGTTTCTGGGATCGCCAGGAGCACGCGGAGGCAACGAGCAGAACTGGAGGAGCTCGGGAGCACAAAGCTCGCCGGCCATGGTGGCAGCCGGAGCTCGGGTTCGCGGTGACGGTGACTAGCAAATGGGTAAGGAGGGGTGAGCAAGGGGGGAGGAGCAGGAGCTCACAGTGAACTCGATGGCGTCGTTGGTGAGGTCGGGGAAGCCCGGACGACGACGAATCGGACGGGGCGGCGCTCGGGGCAGAGGGAGAAGACAACGACGATGGCGGTGCTGCAGGGCGCTCTGGCGTCGTTTGGCTTGGCGAAGATGACGAGAAGGTCATGGCGGAGCTTCCAGAGAGGGAGAGGGGGCGCAAGGACAGCGGTGGCTACGAAAACGGCGGCGGTGGCGACGAGCTCTGCTCGGTGGGTGAGAGAGAGAGGGGAGGGGAGAGAGCTGCGTGGAGGGAGGAGGTGCAGAGGGTCGAGGGAGGGTGCATGGCGACGCATGGAGGCGTCCAGGGTGTCGGGGACGCAGGCAGTCAGGCAGGAGGTGGCTCGGGCACGTGTGCGCACGTGGTGAGCACATGCTCTGCCTACTGGCCGGGGAGGAAGATGACAGGGAGGCTGCGGTGGTGGGCTGGGCCGGCCACTTGGGCCGCCAGGTAAGCCCAGGTACTATCTCTCTCTCTCTCTCTCTCTCTCTCTTTTGTTTTCATTTATTTAATTCTCTGTTGTTTATTTTGAATTAGTAGAAATACTAATCCATTTTAGAAAATTCTAAAAATAATCGTAGGCACCTTTGGAATTACTCCCAACAGCCTAAAATTACTTTCAAAAGTATTTGGGCATTTAAAAGTATTTATAGTATTTTAAAGGCCCAAATGCAAATAGTTATGTCTTAATTCAAAAATCCAAAATGGCTCCAAAATTTATGAACCCATTTTTGGCAAAGGTTTTAGCCAGAACCAAAAATGATGAACATTTTTTAAGGGCATATTGGGTTCATTGAAAATATTTAAAGTTGGGCCTATTTGCATTGCTTTGGTGCTAGGGGTTTGATCATCCCCATTTCAAGTTTCATGAAATTTAACATGATGCATGGATGCAAGCAAAGTCAAGCAAGGGCTGAACTGGGGCTGTGACACCTCGTCTTCCATACCTTCAGCAGCGGCTCCGGCGCCTTTTTCATCGTCTTTCCCGGTGCGGGGCACTCCTTCCAGTTTTTCAACAGCTCATCGATTTCGGCACCGCTCCGCTTACGTGGAGGTCCTCGATGCTCAGCGTGACCATTGAATAGATCTCCACGGTTTCTCCACGGGTCGTCCTGTTCGAGCCATCTTCTATGCCCCATGTACACGATTTTCCCAGACCCGCCATCTTTCCTTGACATTAGCTGCTGAGACGTTGTATCATCCATGCACCGTGTGCATCCGCAATATCCATGGCACACCTGGCCTATGACATATCCGTAACCGAGATAATCGTGCACCGTCGTGATCAGCGCGGCTCTCATGTAGAAATACTTGCCTTTGCTGGCATCCCATGTCTTGGCCGGTATTTTCCATAAAGTGTCTAACTCCTCTTGAAGTAGCCCCAGATACAAATTAATATTATTTCCTGGTTGTTTTGGCCCTTGAATAAGCATGCTCAAGTGAATGTACTTTGACTTCATGCACAACCAGGGGGAGGTTGTACATCCATACAAACACGGGCCATGTGCTATGGTTGGTGCTCTGGTTGCCAAACAGATTCATGCCATCGGTACACGCGCCGAGCACGATGTTCCTTGCATCACATTCAAAATACCGATAGAAGCTGTTCAACGCTCTCCACTGGCTTCCATCCTTGACGTGTCTCAGCTTCGGATCATCTCCATCGTCGGGCCTCTTCCTCTCCGCGTGCCAGCACATTAGCTTTGCTTCCTTGGGATCTACAAAATACCGCTGGATACGGGGAGTGATCGGTAAGTACCATACAACTTTCTGGGGACATTTCTTCCCGGCCTTCTTGTATCTAGAAGCATTGCACACCGGACAGCTTGTTTTTTCCGCGTGCTCCTTCCGATAAATTATGCAATCGTTGATGCATGCATGGTATCTAACATGCGGCAGAACAAGAGGGCACACGATCTTCTTGGCCTCATCAAGACTACTAGGATATAGATTCCTCGGGGGAAGAACATCCTTTAGGTACTTGAGATGCTCATTGAGGCTAGTGTCGGTCCATTTGTTTTTAGCCTTCGTCTTCAGGAGTTGGAGTGTGAAACTCAAGCGGGTCACCTCAGGATTGCAACCATCATACAATGGAGTGTTCGATTCTACCACCAATCGCTCCAGCTTAGCCTCCTCTCTAGAAGCAGCTCTCTTAGTACTCGTCTCCTTGCGAAGCAGTGCTTGAACATGAGGGTCTCGCACGATTGAACTTAGTACTGACAAACTCTGCTGCGTGGAGTCCATGTTCTCTCTGCCGACATGTCCAGCCCCTTCTCCTCCGCCATGTCCGGCCCTTCTCTGCCGCCATGTCCGGCCTCTTCCCACCGCCATTATTGATCATCTCTTCTTCTTGCCTAGTGTCGTCATTGGCTGCCCCGTCGGCGTCCTCAACATCATCATCCTCATCTTCAATTATCCACCGAGTATAGCCATCCATGAAACCAGTCATGAGCAGGTGTGCTTCTATACGACCTTCGTCATAGGGGTCGAGCCAAACTATTCCTTTGCATCTTCGACACGGACATAAAACCTCTGTCAGGTTGTTTTCTTTCATGTCCTGCACCGCCGACCGCAACCACCTGTCCACCATCATTCCACTAACCATCATGAACACCTGCATGGTAGTAATAAACAAATTGATTATAAAAATGCGTGCATGCATCAAAGTCATACAAAAATTCGGCATGACCTTCCCTAAAAATAGGACATATATAGATCTAGAGTTTGCCCGGAATTCGCCGAAACGGAAATAAATCGACATTTCGGCAAAATAGAGGCAACTCAAAAGCACAATTTGGCGTCAACTCATGCCACACACACAATTTCCATCATATTTCCCAATTATCATATCACACACACACATACACATACTTCCATTTTGCAAAAGCATGAAATTTTAATCACCTCTAGCTACAAGATCAAGCACACGGTGTGGATGATGATGTAGGGAGATCAAAAGTGCACAAAGCTCTTCTTGACAAAGAAAGATCTAGTTAGGGGGCAAATAGGTCACTTAACTAAATGATACATCTACCTAGCTAGCTAATTTGGGAGGAGACAACTTCAACTAGTGGAGGGGGAAGGAAAAAAAGAAAGGAGATGCATTATTGGAGGTGGTGTAGTTAGCTAGGAGTAATGAAGAGAGAGAAAGGTAGGTAGAAGAGGGAGAGTAATGGGGGGAGAAGTATTGAGGAAGAAGAAGAGTGAGAGAGGGAGGATGTGGGAGGTAGGGGAAAGGGAGAAGAGGAGATGGGGAGGGGGAGGTGGAAAAAGGTGGTGGGTGGTGCGCCTTAGCAGCAGCGCGGGAGCAAAAACGCGCTACTGGTATGAACGTTGCAGCAGCGTGCTTTCCTATCACGCGCTACTGCTAAACGGGCCAACCGTGTGGACAATTTCAAAATTAGCAGCAGCGGCATGACTAAAAAGCGCTCTACTACTATGGCATTAGCAGTAGCGCGCTTCTTGACGCCGCGCTGCTGGTAAAGTTAGGTCGTTGTATACTGTCGGTGGATTTTTGTAGCAGCGTGGTTTAAACATCACGCGCTACAGATAAATTTACATTAGTAGCGTGCTTTCCCTAACCGCGCTACTACTAATTAGCAGCAGCGCCTCTTTTTGTGCCGCGCTGCTACTAAGATTCTGTGTATAAGGTTTTCCCTAGTAGTGGTGGGTGAACTAATTACTATCGAGCAATTGATAGAATTGAGCATAGTTATGAGAATATCTAGGTATGATCATGTATATAGGCATCACATCCGTGACAAGTAGACCGACTCTTGCCTGCATCTACTACTATTACTCCACACATCGACCGCTATCCAGCATGCATCTAGAGTATTAAGTTCATAAGAATGGAGTAACGCTTTAAGCAAGATGACATGATGTAGAGGGATAAACTCATGCACTATGATATAAACCCCATCTTTTTATCCTTGATGGCAACAATACAATACGTGTCGTTTCCCCTACTGTCACTGGGATTGAGCAACGCAAGATTGAACCCAAAGCTAAGCACTTCTCCCATTGCAAGAAAGATCAATCTAGTGGGCCAAACCAAACTTATAATTCGAAGTGACCTGCAAAGATAACCAATCATACATAAAAGAATCCAGAGAAGATTCAAATATTGTTCATAGATTATCTTGATCATAAACCCACAATTCATCGGATCTCGACAAACACACCGCAAAAAAGATTACATCGGATACATCTCCAAGAGAATCGTGGAGAACTTTGTATTAAGATCCAAAGAGAGAAAAGAAGCCATCTAGCTAATAAGTATGGACCCGAAGGTCTGAGGTAAACTACTCACACATCATCGGAGAGGCAATGGTGTTGATGTAGAAGCCCTCCATGATCAATGCCCCCTCCGGCGGAGCGCCGGAAAAGGCCCCAAGATGGGATCTCACAGGTACAGAAGCTTGTGGTGGTGGAATTAGGTTTTCGTGGTGCCCTCTGATGTTTTAAGGGTACGTAGGTATATATAGGAGTAAGAAGTAGGTCGGTGGAGCCACGAGGGGCCCACGAGGGTGGAGGGCGCGCCCAGGAGGGTAGGCGCGCCCCCCTGCCTTGTGCCCTCCTCGTTGATTGCTTGACGTCCCCTCCAAGTCCTCTAGATAACATTTGTTCCAAAAATCACGCTCCCGATGGTTTCATTCCGTTTGGACTCCGTTTGATATTCTTTTTCTGTGAAACACTGAAATAGGCAAAGAAACAACAATTTGGGCTGGGCCTCCGGTTAATAGGTTAGTCCCAAAAATAATATAAAAGTGTATAAATAAGCCCATTAAACAGCCAAAACAGAATATATAATAGCACGGAACAATAAAAAATTATAGATACGTTGGAGACGTATCACTCCTCCGAATACTCCAAAGAAGTTGATCAAAAGAACTATATCTAGCCCTGTACAATAGTTACAACCCTGGTCCACGAGGGCAAAACACTTTAAACAAAAATAGGTTATGTCTTCTGACAACTTTTTCGGCGAGGTATTGTGCTCCAACTTTATTATTATTTTGAACCGTTTTCCAGCCTCCCATTTCGTGTTTCGAGACGCGGTATTCATTGACACGTCTTGTCAAAGCAGAGATCGTGTCCCCTTATTGCGGGATTCTCATCAATATGGATTTGGATAATCCAACCGTGCCACTCGCACGACTCCTGGGGAGTAGGCGAGTTTTAAGGCTCGTGGGGAGGGGACGCTTGATATTCACTGCCTTTATAAGGATACAAGGATCCACCTTTTTACCCCACACCTTCTTCCTCCTCAGCCCATCTGCTCTCGAGCTCCAGCGCCCAAGCTTCAACCCTTTC
Source organism: Triticum urartu (assembly GCF_003073215.2). NCBI lineage: Eukaryota > Viridiplantae > Streptophyta > Magnoliopsida > Poales > Poaceae > Triticum > Triticum urartu. The sequence continues at coordinate 93,694,747 of NC_053028.1, read as the reverse complement.
CGTCCCTAGCAAACGCTTCAACCATGTCCAGATCTGGAGCACAGGGCAAGTGGATGGCCTCCTCCATCATGGAGGAGCACATCAAAGAACTCTGGGAGGTGGGGTATTTAGCCAAGGAAATCGCCCATCGGCTCCCTGCCAAAAAGCAGGTCATTCCCACACCAGAGCCCAATGAGAGGGCAGTATTCATTCCCGACTTCCTTCGTGGGCTAGGGTTTCCTCTCCACCCTTTCGTCCGTGGACTCATGTACTATTACGGGCTAGATTTCCATGATCTAGCCCCAAATTCGTTCCTCAACATGTCAGTGTTCATCGTTGTTTGTGAGGCGTTCCTCCGCATCCCCCCACTTCGGCCTATGGCTCAAGGTATTCAATGTGAAGCCTAAGGTGGTCGAGGGTCAACACGCGGAGTGCAGCGGCACCATGGTGAGAAAGCTCCCTAACGTCACCTGGCCCAAGGGGACCTTCATAGAGACCGTGAAGGGGTGGCAACAGGAGTGGTTCTATGTTACGGAACCTCGCGATGCCACATGGGCCGCCACTCCTGAGTTCAAAACTGGTCCACCAATGCGGCTCACATCATGGCTCAAGAAGGGCCTAGATTGGGCGTCATCCCACGAGGTGATGACGCTGCAAAAGTGCATCAAGAGCATGGTGGACAAGAACACCAGCCTTGCCAGCATGATCCAGGTGATGCTATTTCGCCGGTGTCGGTGTCAAAACTAGCGGATCTCGGGTAGGGGGTCCCGAATTGTGCGTCTAGGCCGGATGGTAACAGGAGGCAAGGGAAACGAAGTTTTACCCAGGTTCAGGCCCTCTTGATGGAGGTAAAACCCTATGTCCTGCTTGATTAATATTGATGATATGGGTAGTACAAGAGTAGATCTACCACGAGATCAGAGAGGCTAAACCCTAGAAGCTAGCCTATGGTATGATTGTTGTTCTGTATGTCCTATCGACTAGCCTGGCCCTGGTTTATATAATGCACCAGAGGCCTAGGTTAACAAGAGTCCTAGCCGAATACGCCGGTGGGGAGAAGTCCTTGTCTTGATCGCCAAGTCTTGTGGAATCTTCCTTGTATGTGGCAGTTGTCTGAACTGGCCCATGAGTATACGGCCACGGGGGTCCTCGACCCAATCTATCAGATCGGGAGATGACGTGTTGAGTACCCCCTAGTCCAGGACACCGTCAGTAGCCCCCTGAACCGGTCTTCAAGTTAGGAACGCTCCTTGATTCTTCCAAACCGTTCTTCATCTTCGGTCGTCGGTCTTGAAAACTGGTTCAACAAATCTTCTTTATCTTCGATCTTGAGGATCGCCGAAATGCATTTGACGGGTTTACACATCGGGTATCCGAGGAGCCCCTTTAAGTTTCCGTCCTTTATCAATGCCTTGTTATTTTTATGCCACACCTCGAGTTTGAAGTTGTTCCCGGGCGGCAGCGTCCTCTTGCATCCGAGCTCCAACGCCGGACTGTATTCGAGGTATCTTTTGCAACCGAGCACCAACGCCGGACCGCTTCCCAGCTCTAACACCGGAATGTATCCGAGCTCCAACGCCGGACTATGTATCCGAGCTCCAACGCCGGACTGTATATCCGAGCTCCAACGCCGGACTATACCCAGGTGTCGTAAATGACCTTGGTTCAAAGAAGTTTAAAGGAGTTTAGCCGAGCTTAATGCCAGAAATGCCCTCTATGGAGCCAGCCACTAGCGCCTGAGCTTTATGCCGGGCTACTTCCGAGGTGGTGCACCACCCCGAATGTGGGCCGATTTTTGTGAATATTTTTTATTGGTGCAATTTATTCTCTGCCGAGATATATAGCCAGTAGCCCTCAAGGTGTGTATCGGTCTAAAACCCAAGATGCACCTGAAGGATGACGTAAGACCGCTGATCCCAGTAGCCGCTGAGACTCAGGTTGATTTGCAAAATCGGCGTGAGGATCAAGTCCAAGCTCGCCAGAATACTTCGGGACACTAAAAGCGGCGTGCTCAGTCCTCGAGACTCAGGTTGGGTGCGGCCGACCAACCTGAGGATCAAAATCTCCTCGGAAACTATATTGCACATAAAATTTTCTGCATTGGACAATGTGCCCCTTTTCAAGCAATGCAGTAGCCCCCGAGACACTAGTCGGGTGGTAACACCAGATCAGGGGATCAATGTGCCCCTTTAATATTCGTAAATAATAAGCCCGAAGCCCAGTAGCACCGAGCCTTAATGTGGGCACGGGTGGCCGAATTAAGGATCAATATCCATAGTAAAATCACAAATTATGTGTAATGACTCTATGTATCCAAGTACTTTACGTCATTAATGCTCAGATCCGCATTGTACAAAACTTTGTTGACCTTCCATCGGCTTCCACCTCCTCGGCCAGTAGCCGAGGAGTGTTTGTCCTACTTTATAAAGCCTTTATGAGGGCAAAGATTTACAACAAACAAGGCAATCTGGCCATACGGTTTTATAAACAAAGGTACGCAGAGAGTTATATTACTGTTTAACAGAAGAAATGTCTTCCAATGAAAATAGTCCCGCTATCGGTTCCTTTCTTTGGGTTGTCACGCTAAGCATGATCATTAAACCTCAGCTCTAATGTAAGAGCAAAATATTGAGGATTTAGTTTGGGAGGCCAGTTAATAGCCCCCGGTAGTGTTCGGCGACAGTCGGGGTCAAGCCATAAACACTTCGGCCAATGTTATGAACGGCCCATCATTTAACATAGTCATCGGATCGCTGACCAGTTTACGCTTATTGTGAAAGTCAGTTTTCGGCTTTCTCCACTAAGGTGCTTAACCATGTGAGCTGGAAGCACAATTGCAGTGGTTCTCCCTTTGCACGCCTAGCCGAACAAAACGGAACCTAGGAAGCAAGTGCAGGAGCCGGGGAACCCAACTATTGACCGAAGACACAATTTGAAACCGACGCATATATAGCAATATCTGAGAATGTTTTTGCCGAATCCCTAAAGGTGTCCGGTGTTGCACTGCGAGACTAATGCTGGAAAAGCACAAATAGTTTAAAAGTGCCAAAAAGCTTGGAAAACCAGGAAACGTCAGTAAAAACATGACGTCCGAACAATATCAAGTGTTCGGTGCCAATCCGAAAGTTGGTCTTAGAAAAAAGAAGTGCTTCTGTCGTGCTTTAACATGATACATCCTATCTCAAGACTTCGAGCGGGTCAGCCTACGGCTTCAACCTCCTATCCTGAGGGCGGAGTACTTCTCATCAGGCCAGTTTAGCAAACTAAACTCTAGCGGCTTTGAGAGAGAAATTAGGTTCCCCGGCTGGTGACCGCACACTCGTGTTGAAAAAAGGAGTGATAAATAATAATAATAATAAAACTTTGCAACGGCTAAGAAGAAGAACACTTATTATAAAACGTCTCAAATAAACTTAAGAGCCCCCAAGTGACTTGGGTAGAAGAATGATTGCATGTACCGAAGTACTTATATCATATCTATGTTCAACCGAACTTTAAATGCGTCTTAGCCAACCGTCAGCTTCTCCCTCTTCGGTCAAGGACCGAAAAGTGTTATGTACTCCATCGGTCGAGAATATCGACGGTGTTTCCAATAACCAGGCAATCAGGCCATAAGGCTGTAATAGACAAAGCGCGCTTAGGGAACTTATGCTATATTACCGTGAAGTGTAAGAAGCATCTTCGAAGAAAATAGTACCCCCACCGATACCTTTCTTCGGTGCTCATTGTTATTATGAGACTTGTGCAATAGATTTTTTGTACTCATGAGTTCTGTTGTGTGTCGACCATCATTGAAAACTATAAGAATGCTAGCTTTCGGCTTCACCCAGTCTGAGGTCCGGCTCGGGCGACCCGATCGTGACAATCGCAGAGGTGCTCCCTTTACTCCCTAGCCAAACAATCAGGAACGTAGGGGTAAACACAGGAGCGAGGCAACCCAGCTTGCAAATCGCTTAAGTCAATATGGTGCATATTGTGGCGTAATACACGAACAAGGAACGAAGCCATACAAGTATAATCATATGCAAGTGGAAAAGCTTCATGAAGGAAGCCCCCAAATGAATTGGGTATTTGAATTTATGCGTCACAAACAAAGTTTGGACAAGGAAATTTTTTACAAGCAACTTTTTTCCAAAAAAGTATAATGCTTGGTCGAACCGAACACAAGTT